>NC_090738.1:135995222-136205222 GCF_036898095.1 Palaemon carinicauda | reverse complement strand
CCTGAATTATCTTTATGAAATAAATTCCCTTTCCAAATTCCTGAATTATCTTTATGAAATAAATTCCCTTTCCAAATTCCTGAATTATCTTTATGAAATAAATTCCCTTTCCAAATTCCTGAATTATCTTTATGAAATAAATTCCCTTTCCAAATTCCTGAATTATCTTTATGAAATAAATTCCCTTTCCAAATTCCTTTCCAAATTCCTGAATTATCTTTATGAAATAAATTCCCTTTCCAAATTCCTTTCCAAATTCCTGAATTATCTTTATGAAATAAATTCCCTTTCCAAATTCCTTTCCAAATTCCTGAATTATCTTTATGAAATAAATTCCCTTTCCAAATTCCTGAATTATCTTTATGAAATAAATTCCCTTTCCAAATTCCTTTCCAAATTCCTGAATTATCTTTATGAAATAAATTCCCTTTCCAAATTCCTTTCCAAATTCCTGAATTATCTTTATGAAATAAATTCCCTTTCCAAATTCCTTTCCAAATTCCTGAATTATCTTTATGAAATAAATTCCCTTTCCAAATTCCTTTCCAAATTCCTGAATTATCTTTATGAAATAAATTCCCTTTCCAAATTCCTGAATTATCTTTATGAAATAAATTCCCTTTCCAAATTCCTTTCCAAATTCCTGAATTATCTTTATGAAATAAATTCCCTTTCCAAATTCCTTTCCAAATTCCTGAATTATCTTTATGAAATAAATTCCCTTTCCAAATTCCTGAATTATCTTTATGAAATAAATTCCCTTTCCAAATTCCTTTCCAAATTCCTGAATTATCTTTATGAAATAAATTCCCTTTCCAAATTCCTGAATTATCTTTATGAAATAAATTCCCTTTCCAAATTCCTGAATTATCTTTATGAAATAAATTCCCTTTCCAAATTCCTGAATTATCTTTATGAAATAAATTCCCTTTCCAAATTCCTGAATTATCTTTATGAAATAAATTCCCTTTCCAAATTCCTGAATTGTCTTTATGAAATAAATCCCCTTTCCAAATTCCTGAATTATCTTTATGAAATAAATTCCCTTTCCAAATTCCTGAATTATCTTTATGAAATAAATTCCCTTTCCAAATTCCTGAATTATCTTTATGAAATAAACTCCCTTTCCAAATTCCTGAATTATCTTTATGAAATAAACTCCCTTTCCAAGTTCCTGAATTATCTTTAGGAAATAAATTCCCTTTCCAAATTCCTGAATTATCTTTATGAAATAAATTCCCTTTCCAAATTCCTGAATTATCTTTATGAAATAAACTCCCTTTCCAAATTCCTGAATTATCTTTATGAAATAAATTCCCTTTCCAAATTCCTGAATTATCTTTATGAAATAAACTCCCTTTCCAAATTCCTGAATTATCTTTATGAAATAAACTCCCTTTCCAAATTCCTGAATTATCTTTATGAAATAAACTCCCTTTCCAAATTCCTGAATTATCTTTATGAAATAAATTCCCTTTCCAAATTCCTGAATTATCTTATGAAATAAATTCCCTTTCCAAATTCCTGAATTAATTCATGAAATAAATTCCCTTTCCAAATTCCTGAATTATCTTTATGAAATAAATTCCCTTTCCAAATTCCTGAATTATCTTTATGAAATAAATTCCCTTTCCAAATTCCTGAATTATCTTTATGAAATAAATTCCCTTTCCAAATTCCTGAATTATCTTTATGAAATAAATTCCCTTTCCAAATTCCTGAATTATCTTTATGAAATAAATTCCCTTTCCAAATTCCTGAATTATCTTTATGAAATAAATTCCCTTTCCAAATTCCTGAATTATCTTTATGAAATAAATTCCCTTTCCAAATTCCTGAATTATCTTTATGAAATAAACTCCCTTTCCAAATTCCTGAATTAATTCATGAAATAAATTCCCTTTCCAAATTCCTTTCCAAATTCCTGAATTATCTTTATGAAATAAATTCCCTTTCCAAATTCCTTTCCAAATTCCTGAATTATCTTTATGAAATAAATTCCCTTTCCAAATTCCTTTCCAAATTCCTGAATTATCTTTATGAAATAAATTCCCTTTCCAAATTCCTTTCCAAATTCCTGAATTATCTTTATGAAATAAATTCCCTTTCCAAATTCCTTTCCAAATTCCTGAATTATCTTTATGAAATAAATTCCCTTTCCAAATTCCTTTCCAAATTCCTGAATTATCTTTATGAAATAAATTCCCTTTCCAAATTCCTTTCCAAATTCCTGAATTATCTTTATGAAATAAATTCCCTTTCCAAATTCCTTTCCAAATTCCTGAATTATCTTTATGAAATAAATTCCCTTTCCAAATTCCTTTCCAAATTCCTGAATTATCTTTATGAAATAAATTCCCTTTCCAAATTCCTTTCCAAATTCCTGAATTATCTTTATGAAATAAATTCCCTTTCCAAATTCCTGAATTATCTTTATGAAATAAATTCCCTTTCCAAATTCCTTTCCAAATTCCTGAATTATCTTTATGAAATAAATTCCCTTTCCAAATTCCTTTCCAAATTCCTGAATTATCTTTATGAAATAAATTCCCTTTCCAAATTCCTTTCCAAATTCCTGAATTATCTTTATGAAATAAATTCCCTTTCCAAATTCCTTTCCAAATTCCTGAATTATCTTTATGAAATAAATTCCCTTTCCAAATTCCTTTCCAAATTCCTGAATTATCTTTATGAAATAAATTCCCTTTCCAAATTCCTTTCCAAATTCCTGAATTATCTTTATGAAATAAATTCCCTTTCCAAATTCCTTTCCAAATTCCTGAATTATCTTTATGAAATAAATTCCCTTTCCAAATTCCTTTCCAAATTCCTGAATTATCTTTATGAAATAAATTCCCTTTCCAAATTCCTTTCCAAATTCCTGAATTATCTTTATGAAATAAATTCCCTTTCCAAATTCCTTTCCAAATTCCTGAATTATCTTTATGAAATAAATTCCCTTTCCAAATTCCTTTCCAAATTCCTGAATTATCTTTATGAAATAAATTCCCTTTCCAAATTCCTTTCCAAATTCCTGAATTATCTTTATGAAATAAATTCCCTTTCCAAATTCCTTTCCAAATTCCTGAATTATCTTTATGAAATAAATTCCCTTTCCAAATTCCTTTCCAAATTCCTGAATTATCTTTATGAAATAAATTCCATTTCCAAATTCCTTTCCAAATTCCTTTCCAAATTCCTGAATTATCTTTATGAAATAAATTCCCTTTCCAAATTCCTTTCCAAATTCCTGAATTATCTTTATGAAATAAATTCCCTTTCCAAATTCCTTTCCAAATTCCTGAATTATCTTTATGAAATAAATTCCCTTTCCAAATTCCTTTCCAAATTCCTGAATTATCTTTATGAAATAAATTCCCTTTCCAAATTCCTTTCCAAATTCCTGAATTATCTTTATGAAATAAATTCCCTTTCCAAATTCCTTTCCAAATTCCTGAATTATCTTTATGAAATAAATTCCCTTTCCAAATTCCTGAATTATCTTTATGAAATAAATTCCCTTTCCAAATTCCTGAATTATCTTTATGAAATAAACTCCCTTTCCAAATTCCTGAATTATCTTTATGAAATAAATTCCCTTTCCAAATTCCTGAATTATCTTTATGAAATAAATTCCCTTTCCAAATTCCTGAATTGTCTTTATGAAATAAATTCCCTTTCCAAATTCCTGAATTGTCTTTATGAAATAAATTCCCTTTCCAAATTCCTGAATTATCTTTATGAAATAAATTCCCGTTCCAAATTCCTGAATTGTCTTTATGAAATAAATTCCCTTTCCAAATTCCTGAATTATCTTTATGAAATAAATTCCCTTTCCAAATTCCTGAATTATCTTTATGAAATAAATTCCCTTTCCAAATTCCTGAATTGTCTTTATGAAATAAACTCCCTTTCCAAATTCCTGAATTATCTTTATGAAATAGATTCCCTTTCCAAATTCCTGAATTATCTTTATGAAATAAATTCCCTTTCCAAATTCCTGAATTATCTTTATGAAATAAATTCCCTTTCCAAATTCCTGAATTATCTTTATGAAATAAATTCCCTTTCCAAATTCCTTTCCAAATTCCTGAATTATCTTTATGAAATAAATTCCCTTTCCAAATTCCTTTCCAAATTCCTGAATTATCTTTATGAAATAAATTCCCTTTCCAAATTCCTTTCCAAATTCCTGAATTATCTTTATGAAATAAATTCCCTTTCCAAATTCCTTTCCAAATTCCTGAATTATCTTTATGAAATAAATTCCCTTTCCAAATTCCTTTCCAAATTCCTGAATTATCTTTATGAAATAAATTCCCTTTCCAAATTCCTTTCCAAATTCCTGAATTATCTTTATGAAATAAATTCCCTTTCCAAATTCCTTTCCAAATTCCTGAATTATCTTTATGAAATAAATTCCCTTTCCAAATTCCTTTCCAAATTCCTGAATTATCTTTATGAAATAAATTCCCTTTCCAAATTCCTGAATTGTCTTTATGAAATAAACTCCCTTTCCAAATTCCTGAATTATCTTTATGAAATAGATTCCCTTTCCAAATTCCTGAATTATCTTTATGAAATAAATTCCCTTTCCAAATTCCTTTCCAAATTCCTGAATTATCTTTATGAAATAAATTCCCTTTCCAAATTCCTTTCCAAATTCCTGAATTATCTTTATGAAATAAATTCCCTTTCCAAATTCCTTTCCAAATTCCTGAATTATCTTTATGAAATAAATTCCCTTTCCAAATTCCTTTCCAAATTCCTGAATTATCTTTATGAAATAAATTCCCTTTCCAAATTCCTGAATTGTCTTTATGAAATAAACTCCCTTTCCAAATTCCTGAATTATCTTTATGAAATAGATTCCCTTTCCAAATTCCTGAATTATCTTTATGAAATAAATTCCCTTTCCAAATTCCTGAATTATCTTTATGAAATAAATTCCCTTTCCAAATTCCTGAATTATCTTTATGAAATAAATTCCCTTTCCAAATTCCTTTCCAAATTCCTGAATTATCTTTATGAAATAAATTCCCTTTCCAAATTCCTTTCCAAATTCCTGAATTATCTTTATGAAATAAATTCCCTTTCCAAATTCCTTTCCAAATTCCTGAATTATCTTTATGAAATAAATTCCCTTTCCAAATTCCTTTCCAAATTCCTGAATTATCTTTATGAAATAAATTCCCGTTCCAAATTCCTGAATTGTCTTTATGAAATAAATTCCCTTTCCAAATTCCTGAATTATCTTTATGAAATAAATTCCCTTTCCAAATTCCTGAATTATCTTTATGAAATAAATTCCCTTTCCAAATTCCTGAATTGTCTTTATGAAATAAACTCCCTTTCCAAATTCCTGAATTATCTTTATGAAATAGATTCCCTTTCCAAATTCCTGAATTATCTTTATGAAATAAATTCCCTTTCCAAATTCCTGAATTATCTTTAT
Source organism: Palaemon carinicauda (assembly GCF_036898095.1). NCBI lineage: Eukaryota > Metazoa > Arthropoda > Malacostraca > Decapoda > Palaemonidae > Palaemon > Palaemon carinicauda. Next base: position 136,199,767 of record NC_090738.1, on the reverse strand, counting down.
GAAATAAATTCCCTTTCCAAATTCCTGAATTATCTTTATGAAATAAATTCCCTTTCCAAATTCCTTTCCAAATTCCTGAATTATCTTTATGAAATAAATTCCCTTTCCAAATTCCTTTCCAAATTCCTGAATTATCTTTATGAAATAAATTCCCTTTCCAAATTCCTTTCCAAATTCCTGAATTATCTTTATGAAATAAATTCCCTTTCCAAATTCCTGAATTATCTTTATGAAATAAATTCCCTTTCCAAATTCCTGAATTATCTTTATGAAATAAATTCCCTTTCCAAATTCCTGAATTATCTTTATGAAATAAATTCCCTTTCCAAATTCCTGAATTATCTTTATGAAATAAATTCCCTTTCCAAATTCCTTTCCAAATTCCTGAATTATCTTTATGAAATAAATTCCCTTTCCAAATTCCTTTCCAAATTCCTGAATTATCTTTATGAAATAAATTCCCTTTCCAAATTCCTTTCCAAATTCCTGAATTATCTTTATGAAATAAATTCCCTTTCCAAATTCCTTTCCAAATTCCTGAATTATCTTTATGAAATAAATTCCCTTTCCAAATTCCTGAATTATCTTTATGAAATAAATTCCCTTTCCAAATTCCTTTCCAAATTCCTGAATTATCTTTATGAAATAAATTCCCTTTCCAAATTCCTTTCCAAATTCCTGAATTATCTTTATGAAATAAATTCCCTTTCCAAATTCCTTTCCAAATTCCTGAATTATCTTTATGAAATAAATTCCCTTTCCAAATTCCTTTCCAAATTCCTGAATTATCTTTATGAAATAAATTCCCTTTCCAAATTCCTTTCCAAATTCCTGAATTATCTTTATGAAATAAATTCCCTTTCCAAATTCCTTTCCAAATTCCTGAATTATCTTTATGAAATAAATTCCCTTTCCAAATTCCTTTCCAAATTCCTGAATTATCTTTATGAAATAAATTCCCTTTCCAAATTCCTTTCCAAATTCCTGAATTATCTTTATGAAATAAATTCCCTTTCCAAATTCCTTTCCAAATTCCTGAATTATCTTTATGAAATAAATTCCATTTCCAAATTCCTTTCCAAATTCCTTTCCAAATTCCTGAATTATCTTTATGAAATAAATTCCCTTTCCAAATTCCTTTCCAAATTCCTGAATTATCTTTATGAAATAAATTCCCTTTCCAAATTCCTTTCCAAATTCCTGAATTATCTTTATGAAATAAATTCCCTTTCCAAATTCCTTTCCAAATTCCTGAATTATCTTTATGAAATAAATTCCCTTTCCAAATTCCTTTCCAAATTCCTGAATTATCTTTATGAAATAAATTCCCTTTCCAAATTCCTTTCCAAATTCCTGAATTATCTTTATGAAATAAATTCCCTTTCCAAATTCCTGAATTATCTTTATGAAATAAATTCCCTTTCCAAATTCCTGAATTATCTTTATGAAATAAACTCCCTTTCCAAATTCCTGAATTATCTTTATGAAATAAATTCCCTTTCCAAATTCCTGAATTATCTTTATGAAATAAATTCCTTTTCCAAATTCCTGAATTGTCTTTATGAAATAAATTCCCTTTCCAAATTCCTGAATTGTCTTTATGAAATAAATTCCCTTTCCAAATTCCTGAATTATCTTTATGAAATAAATTCCCGTTCCAAATTCCTGAATTGTCTTTATGAAATAAATTCCCTTTCCAAATTCCTGAATTATCTTTATGAAATAAATTCCCTTTCCAAATTCCTGAATTATCTTTATGAAATAAATTCCCTTTCCAAATTCCTGAATTGTCTTTATGAAATAAACTCCCTTTCCAAATTCCTGAATTATCTTTATGAAATAGATTCCCTTTCCAAATTCCTGAATTATCTTTATGAAATAAATTCCCTTTCCAAATTCCTGAATTATCTTTATGAAATAAATTCCCTTTCCAAATTCCTGAATTATCTTTATGAAATAAATTCCCTTTCCAAATTCCTTTCCAAATTCCTGAATTATCTTTATGAAATAAATTCCCTTTCCAAATTCCTTTCCAAATTCCTGAATTATCTTTATGAAATAAATTCCCTTTCCAAATTCCTTTCCAAATTCCTGAATTATCTTTATGAAATAAATTCCCTTTCCAAATTCCTTTCCAAATTCCTGAATTATCTTTATGAAATAAATTCCCTTTCCAAATTCCTTTCCAAATTCCTGAATTATCTTTATGAAATAAATTCCCTTTCCAAATTCCTTTCCAAATTCCTGAATTATCTTTATGAAATAAATTCCATTTCCAAATTCCTTTCCAAATTCCTGAATTATCTTTATGAAATAAATTCCCGTTCCAAATTCCTTTCCAAATTCCTGAATTATCTTTATGAAATAAATTCCCTTTCCAAATTCCTTTCCAAATTCCTGAATTATCTTTATAAAAATAAATTCCCTTTCCAAATTCCTTTCCAAATTCCTGAATTATCTTTATGAAATAAATTCCCTTTCCAAATTCCTTTCCAAATTCCTGAATTATCTTTATGAAATAAATTCCCTTTCCAAATTCCTTTCCAAATTCCTGAATTATCTTTATGAAATAAATTCCCTTTCCAAATTCCTTTCCAAATTCCTGAATTATCTTTATGAAATAAATTCCCTTTCCAAATTCCTAACTGTCAGGAATTTACGTCTGGACGAATTTCGATCGTGTTCGAAACCCTCAAAAAAGCTAAATTAGAAAACATTAAATATATAGTTGATGATATATGATATATGATATTAATATATAGAATATTATTAATATTATTAATTTAGGAAATAATGTTTATTGTTTGACCTATTATTTAGACCAATAACAACCTTTGTGTAGGCCTATTTTCTAAACGCAATTTGATTCGCATGGCGTTCGAAACCGTGGGAATGGCTTGGGTTGATGGATTGTGAATAATTTGAATTTGTAGTTTAATATGAGTAATATATAATAGTATATTATAAGAAATAAATATATTTCTATAAACTAACCTTTGTGTAGGCCTATTTTCTAAACGCAATTTGATTCGCATGGCGTTCGAAACCGTGAGAATGGCTTGGGTTGGATTATGAATAATTTGATTTTGAAGTTTAAAATAAGCAATATAAAATAATTTATTATAAATAATAAATGTAATTATATATTATATATCTAAATATATATCAAACAGCCTCGTAAAATCCATAAATTCCCGTCAAAGGAATCGGACGAGTTTAGTAAACATCTGAAAATGGCTACCACCGAAAGGCCTTTGCTGGAGACGAACTCGAAAGTACAAAGTACGTTGCTATTATCTCTCACTTTACATTTAAATTGTGTCACATTACTTATAAAGACTCGAAAAGTAACCAGACGAAGCTCGAAGGGAATTAAATAGACGGGAATATATAAACGAAGCCTCCAAATGCATCTCGTCCCAGCGCTAGGGCAGCACCATATTTACTTGTTTATTTGAGGTGTTTACACCTTATAATTACACTTAGTTTATATATCTATGAATGAAATTGATATATTATCTCCGTATTTATCACGATACATCGTATATTCGGCTTAAATACAGTATACTGTAGGTTAAAATACAGTATACTGTAGGCTCTCGTAACCGTTTTGGGAATTTGCTACCGCTGGAATTTGTTACCGCTGGAATTTGTCGGTATTTTCCTTGGAATTAATCTTTAAAAATTCCATATTTGAACCATCATAGTTATGAAATAACACCATTCGATTATCCTATGTCTTTTAGACAACTATCCTACAATTAGGATTCATTTGCTAGGGTCAATGTCCTACACCGTAGGCCAAAATTATAATTATTCCTATTTAGCCGATATTTTATTCTAGACAATTAATATTTAGATATTACGCATATAATTGTTATTCCTGGGGAGGAGCCTTTGTATATCAACGGCCAGTTCCTTCCTCTTACATAGAAAATGGGAATTTTCATCATATTTTCTAGTAATTTGTAAGACTTTTTCAGCAAAACTACAGGAAAACTCCCCCTAATTTAAACCTCCCCATCTAACCTAACCTACAAGCCATGTCCTCACCTACTTACCTAACAAGGGCGGGTAACGCCCCCCTGCGACCCTCCTTAGACTGCCGTAGTCTTAGCCGGTGTGACGGTCTGAACGATCCCCTGGTCTCAGAATTCTCCTTGACATTATATAATGGTTCTTTTCCGCCATTAGCTTGCTTCGCTCGCATGAAAATAAAACATTAAGCTCGTATATACTGGCAAGCGGTAATGTTGAGCTGCGCAAGCTAACATTACAGGAAAATAAAACATCAACCTCGTATGCACTGGCAAACGGTAATGTTCGCGCATGCGCAGATTATCAAGGAGAATTCTGAGACCGGGGGAGCGTTCAGACCGTCACACTAGCCGTCACTGTACATACAGTTGGCGGGGTGTATGTATGATAGCGGCCACCTGTATGTATTATTATGGCGAACTTAGAATGCGGCAATGTAAGGGGGGCCGCAGGGGGCGTTAGCCTCCCCCCGTTACGTATGTAAGTACACGGCTTGTAGGTTAGGTTAGTTGATGTCCATCTTAAATGAAGGCACGAGGAACTGGCCACTAATATACAAAGGCTCCTATTTGGCCGCTATCATATGTACACCCCTACTTGGGATATGCGTAAACTTAATTTACTGAAACACGATATTATGAAGGTAGTTTTAATGATTTATGAATATTATGATTGTGTTACTTCACCAATATTCTCTAAGTTCCTCAGGGTACGTACACCAGCCATCGGTAGCTCCTACATTGTTTATGAAATTACCGATAGGTAGAGCCTCGGTCGTCTTAAATTACGAATCTAACATATGCAGACCCAGCCATATGCATTCCGACTGCTTGGTCAAGTTTGTAGTTGCCGGGAAACGTCTTGTAAATGTGCAGTTATTCATTTGATAATTACCTAAAATGGTTAGGTGGGGAACCTGTCGTTGTAATGCATAGGTCGATAAAGCCGCTGCCAATTACACGTTTGAGGAATTGCTGCCAAGCACGGGCTCCTGCTTTTGGAGTCTATAACTCATATGGACGGAGCCTGGGTAAAATTTCAAAAGTTATGACTGAAAAACACCCTTTTGAAAGAGAAACAAACACAAGAATGCCGTCTGACCTAAGGTTCCTCGCCTAACCTAACCCCTACTCTTTAGCTGTAGTAAGCAGCTCTTCTAGGAGGACACTCCAAAATCAAACCATTGTTCTCTAGTCTTGGTTAGTGCCATACCCTCTGTACCATGGCCTTCCACTATCTTGGATTAGAGTTCTCTTGCTTGAGGGTACACTCAGGTATACTCTTCTATCTTATTTTTCTTCCTCTTGTGTATTCTAAGTTTTTATAGTTTATATATATATGAAAGATCTAATTTAATGTTGTTACTGTTCTTAGAATGTATTTTGATTGTTTATTACTTCTCTTGTTGTTTATTTATTTCCTAGTTTCCTTTCCTCACTGGGCTATTTTCCCCCGTTGGAGCCCTTTGGCTTATAGCATCTTGCTTTTCCAACTAGTGTTTTAGCTTAGCTAGTAATGATAATAATGTCCAACAGATTTAGGAAAAATAAAATTGTCTTGAATATTTGTGGTTGAAGATGACAGATACATTATAGTGTGGTACTGTATTACAGCCATTAAATTTAAAGCAAAATTATTTATTTGTGCATTGAACTTTTGTAGTGAAGAGAAGCCGTGTAAAATCTATGATTGATTGATCAATTATAAGTAATCTGTCATTGTAAACAAAGAAGACAAAATTATTATTATTAGCTAAGCTAGCCTACAACCCTAGTTGGAAAAGCATGATGCTATAAGCCCAAGGGCTCCAATAGGAAAAAATAGCCCAGTGAGGAAAGGAAACAAGGAAATAAACTGCAAGAGAAGTAATAATAACCAAAATAAAACATTTTACGATATTGAACATTAAATTATATCTATCATATTGAATTATAAAAACTTCATAAAAAAAGAGGGAGAGAAACAAGATGGAAAGAGCATGCCCGAGTGTACCCTCAAGCAAGAGAACTCTAACCCAAGATGGTGGAAAACCATGGTGCAGAGGCTATGGCACTACCCAAGACTAGAGAACAATAGTTTGATTTTGGAGTGTCCTTTTCCTAGGAGAGCTGCTTGCCATAGCTAATGAGTCTCTTCTATCCTTACCAAAAGGAAATTAGCCACTGATCTATTAAATTGCAGTAGTTAACCCCTTGAGTTAAGAAGTACTGTTTGGTAATCTTAGTGTTGTCAGGTGTATGAGGGCAGAGGAGAATGCGAAAAGAATAGCCCAGACTATTCGATATATGTGTAGGCAAAGAAAAAATGAACCGTAACTGCCTGGCCAGTCAAAAGGATCCAATAACACACTAGCGGTTGTATCTCAATGGGCGGCGGGTACCGTGGCCAAACTACTACCAATAATAGTAGGGATTATAGTTCTGTACTATTTGATAGTCATTGTCTTGACCCTTTTATCTTGTGAATAACCCCATTGGCTTTTTCCAAAGTAGACAAAATAAATAATTGGGTACTAAAGGTAGTAGGGATTACAGTTTTGTACTGTCATAGCCATTGTCTCTACCCTTTTATTGTATGACTAACCAAATCCCCTTTTTTCCAAAGTAGAGAAAATAAATAATCCGATACCAATGATGGTAGGCATCACAGTTCTGTACTGTGATAGCCATTGTCTTTTCCCTTTTTATTGTATGACTAACCAAATCCCCTTTTTTCCAAAGTAGATGAAATAAGTAATCCGATACCAATGATGACAGGCATCACAGTTCCGTACTGTGATAGCCATGGTCTCGACCCTTTTATCGTATGACTAACCAAATCCCCTTTTTTCCAAAGTAGATGAAATATTCCTATACCAATGATGGCAGGCATCACAGTTCCGTACTGTGATAGCCATTGTCTCGACCCTTTTATTGTATGACTAACCAAATCCCCTTTTTTCCAAAGTAGATGAAATAAATAATCCGATACCAATGATGGCAGGCATCACAGTTCTGTACTGTGATAGCCATTGTCTCGACCCTTTTATTGTACTGTGATAGCCATTGTCTTTTCCCCTTTTATTGTATGACTAACCAAATCCCCTTTTTTCCAAAGTAGATGAAATAAATAATCCGATACCAATGATGGCAAGCATCACAGTTCTGTAATGTGATAGCCATTGTCTCGACCCTTTTATCGTATGACTAACCAAATCCCCTTTTTTCCAAAGTAGATGAAATAAATAATCCGATACCAATGATGGCAGGTACAGTATTACAGTTCCGTACTGTGATAGCCATTGTCTTTTCCCCTTTTATCGTGTGAATAACCGCCCCTGTTTTTTTCAGCTGGTGATGAGCCATCGTCTTTGCCCCTTTTATCGTGTGAATAACCGCCCCTGTTTTTTTCAGCTGGTGATGAGCCATCGTCTTTGCCCCTTTTATCGTGTGAATAACCGCCCCTGTTTTTTTCAGCTGGTGATGAGCCATCGTCTTTGCCCCTTTTATCGTGTGAATAACCGCCCCTGTTTTTTTCAGCTGGTGATGAGCCATCGTCTTTGCCCCTTTTATCGTGTGAATAACCGCCCCTGTTTTTTTCAGCTGGTGATGAGCCATCGTCTTTGCCCCTTTTATCGTGTGAATAACCGCCCCTGTTTTTTTCAGCTGGTGATGAGCCATCGTCTTTGCCCCTTTTATCGTGTGAATAACCGCCCCTGTTTTTTTCAGCTGGTGATGAGCCATCGTCTTTGCCCCTTTTATCGTGTGAATAACCGCCTCCCTTTTTCTTAGCTGGTGATGATGCAGTCGCAGGGAGGTGCACGGGCGCCACCCCATCAACGGGCACCACAACCACCATAACCACAACGACGACGAGCACAGCTTGGCAAATGGAGGTTCTCATGGAACGTCTTCGAAGCAAAGCCGGCGGGTTTCAGTCCCTCGTTGAATCGGCAAAGGGGATCAAGCAGGCTATTATGGTGAGTGTTGTTTGTCAATAGTTTTATATGAAACTCTAGTGCCTTCATTTTACTGCAAACGTTAAGGTTATTTTTAACCCTTTTACCCCCAAAGGACGTACTGGTACGTTTCACAAAACTCATCCCTTTACCCCCAGGGACGTACTGGTACGTCCTTGCAAAAAACTGCTATTTACATTTCTTTTTGCATATTTTTGATAATCTTTTAGAAACTTCAGGCATTCTCCAAGAGAATGAGACCAACCTGACCTCTCTATGATGAAAATTAAGGCTGTTAGAGCAATTTAAAGAAATTATACTGCAAAATGTGCTTGAAAAAAATAACCCCTGGGGGTTAAGGGTTGGAAAGTTCCAAATAGCCTGGGGTAAAAGGGTTAAGAGAGTGGATGTGAGAGGACGCCATTAGTGGGGAAGGGTGAGGAAGGGTTTCAAGTCAACTTGCGGTACAAGTTAATCTTTGCCGAACCTTTTAGTTAATTGTAGATGAAAACCTTGTTCTTATGTATTTACTGTAATAATACTGAAACGTACATGTAGTGTATTAATATGCAACCTTAATTTCAACAGAACAAACATCACATTCTCGATCCCGGCGAGCGGGCAGCTCTAGGATCGTGCCTTGACTCTCTCCAGAACAATATAAAAGTTACGTCTCTATCGGCGATGGTAGAGAGATTGGAGGCTACTGCGAGACAGCTTGGGTAAGTGTTCTATTCCGGTTAACATTCCGATGTGTAAAGCTGACGGTTAATGCAGTTATACTTAGATTATTTGTCCGCTTAAATTCTTTGCTGTTACATTTATATGGTCTTTTATGTAAAAAAAAAATAAAATTACTGTAGGTATCTTTTAAAATTGTATTTTAGGGTTTGGTCCCTTTCAATTGTTAGGTTGGAAGCATTTTAGACATTATAGTTGTTGTCCCAGCAAAGATCTGGCAGTAATTTTAGTCATCTGGAAGTGTTTTAAATGTTATAGATGCTGTCCTAGCAAAGATCTGGCAGGGATTTTAGTCTTTTGGGAGTGTTTTAAACATTATAGATGTTGTCCTAGCAAAGATCTGGGAGTGATTTTAGTCTTCTGAAAGCATTTTAAAAGTCATAGATTGTGTCCTAGCAAAGATCTGGCAGTAATTTTAGTCTTTTGGGAGTGTTTTAAACGTTATAGATGCTACCTGAGCAAATGTAATAGTCGATGGAAGACGAGTGAAGTCCCAACTAGACACTAAGGCGATTGTTCCTTTTCATGAGATCTTAATAATTTTATAGACTTTTTCCGACTATGAAGTTTTAGCATTAAATTTGAGTGTCTTATCGGTTTATTTCCTTGCCAGGTTGAAGTTTACGGCCGCAACCACCGGATCCGAAGTATTCGTCTCGTGCGACATGTTTTACGTGGAAGTGTTACTAGACCCGGACGGCAGAGTGCGCGACGTCAAAGTGGAGCTCGCCGGGGACCAAAATGCACGTGAAGGACAGGTAGGTAACAAGTCTGGCCTGGTCGTACCCACCGCCATTCTCGCTATCCTGCTGTACTGTATATTTTATTAGTTGTTTCATATTCAAATCGAGGATCTTAACTTTTTTTATATGAGCTTGGAGCTGGGATAAAGAAAGAGAGGCTATATAGTCCATTCCTTTTAGCGATTCATATTTGCACCGACTCGCAACGGTGCCCTTTTAGCTCGGAAAAGTTTCCTGGTCGCTGATTGGTTAGAATCATCTTGTCTAACCAATCAGCGATCAGGAACCTTTTCCGAGCTAAAAGGGCGTCTAACCAATCAGCGATCAGGAAACTTTTCCGAGCTAAAAGGGTGTCTAACCAATCAGCGATCAGGAAAGTTTTCCGAGCTAAAAGGGCGTCTAACCAATCAGCGATCAGGAAACTTTTCCGAGCTAAAAGGGCGTCTAACCAATCAGCGATCAGGAAAGTTTTCCGAGCTAAAAGGGCGTCTAACCAATCAGCGATCAGGAAACTTTTCCGAGCTAAAAGGGCGTCTAACCAATCAGCGATCAGGAAACTTTAACGAGCTAAAAGGGCGTCTAACCAATCGACGATCAGGAAACTTTTCCGAGCTAAAAGGGCGTCTAACCAATCAGCGATCAGGAAACTTTTCCGAGCTAAAAGGACGTCTAACCAATCAGCGATCAGGAAACTTTTCCGAGCTAAAAGGACGTCTAACCAATCAGCGATCAGGAAACTTTAACGAGCTAGAAGGGCGTCTAACCAATCAGCGATCAGGAAACTTTTCCGAGCTAAAGGGGCGTCTAACCAATCAGCGATCAGGAAACTTTTCCGAGCTAAAAGGGCGTCTAACCAATCAGCGATCAGGAAACTTTTCCGAGCTAAAAGGGCGTCTAACCAATCAGCGACCAGGAAACTTTTCCGAGCTAAAAGGGCGTCTAACCAATCAGCGATCAGGAAACTTTTCCGAGCTAAAAGGGCGTCTAACCAATCAGCGACCAGGAAACTTTTCCGAGCTAAAAGGGCGTCTAACCAATCAGCGACCAGGAAACTTTTCCGAGCTAAAAGGGCGTCTAACCAATCAGCGACCAGGAAACTTTTCCGAGCTAAAAGGGCGTCTAACCAATCAGCGACCAGGAAACTTTTCCGAGCTAAAAGGGCGTCTAACCAATCAGCGACCAGGAAACTTTTCCGAGCTAAATGGGCGTCTAACCAATCAGCGACCAGGAAACTTTTCCGAGCTAAAAGGGCGTCTAACCAATCAGCGACCAGGAAACTTTTCCGAGCTAAAAGGGCGTCTAACCAATCAGCGACCAGGAAACTTTTCCGAGCTAAAAGGGCGTCTAACCAATCAGCGACCAGGAAACTTTTCCGAGCTAAAAGGGCGTCTAACCAATCAGCGACCAGGAAACTTTTCCGACCTAATAGGGCGTCTAACCAATCAGCGACCAGGAAACTTTTCCGAGCTAAAAGGGCGTCTAACCAATCAGCGACCAGGAAACTTTTCCGACCTAATAGGGCGTCTAACCAATCAGCGACCAGGAAACTTTTCCGAGCTAAAAGGGCGTCTAACCAATCAGCGACCAGGAAACTTTTCCGAGCTAAAAGGGCGTCTAACCAATCAGCGACCAGGAAACTTTTCCGAGCTAAAAGGGCGTCTAACCAATCAGCGACCAGGAAACTTTTCCGAGCTAAAAGGGCGTCTAACCAATCAGCGACCAGGAAACTTTTCCGAGCTAAAAGGGCGTCTAACCAATCAGCGACCAGGAAACTTTTCCGAGCTAAAAGGGCGTCTAACCAATCAGCGACCAGGAAACTTTTCCGAGCTAAAAGGGCGTCTAACCAATCAGCGACCAGGAAACTTTTCCGAGCTAAAAGGGCGTCTAACCAATCAGCGACCAGGAAACTTTTCCGAGCTAAAAGGGCGTCTAACCAATCAGCGACCAGGAAACTTTTCCGAGCTAAAAGGGCGTCTAACCAATCAGCGACCAGGAAACTTTTCCGAGCTAAAAGGGCGTCTAACCAATCAGCGACCAGGAAACTTTTCCGAGCTAAAAGGGCGTCTAACCAATCAGCGACCAGGAAACTTTTCCGAGCTAAAAGGGCGTCTAACCAATCAGCGACCAGGAAACTTTTCCGAGCTAAATGGGCGTCTAACCAATCAGCGACCAGGAAACTTTTCCGAGCTAAAAGGGCGTCTAACCAATCAGCGACCAGGAAACTTTTCCGAGCTAAAAGGGCGTCTAACCAATCAGCGACCAGGAAACTTTTCCGAGCTAAATGGGCGTCTAACCAATCAGCGACCAGGAAACTTTTCCGAGCTAAATGGGCGTCTAACCAATCAGCGACCAGGAAACTTTTCCGAGCTAAATGGGCGTCTAACCAATCAGCGACCAGGAAACTTTTCCGAGCTAAATGGGCGTCTAACCAATCAGCGACCAGGAAACTTTTCCGAGCTAAATGGGCGTCTAACCAATCAGCGACCAGGAAACTTTTCCGAGCTAAAAGGGCGTCTAACCAATCAGCGACCAGGAAACTTTTCCGAGCTAAATGGGCGTCTAACCAATCAGCGACCAGGAAACTTTTCCGAGCTAAAAGGGCGTCTAACCAATCAGCGACCAGGAAACTTTTCCGAGCTAAAAGGGCGTCTAACCAATCAGCGACCAGGAAACTTTTCCGAGCTAAAAGGGCGTCTAACCAATCAGCGACCAGGAAACTTTTCCGAGCTAAAAGGGCGTCTAACCAATCAGCGACCAGGAAACTTTTCCGAGCTAAAAGGGCGTCTAACCAATCAGCGACCAGGAAACTTTTCCGAGCTAAAAGGGCGTCTAACCAATCAGCGACCAGGAAACTTTTCCGAGCTAAAAGGGCGTCTAACCAATCAGCGACCAGGAAACTTTTCCGAGCTAAAAGGGCGTCTAACCAATCAGCGACCAGGAAACTTTTCCGAGCTAAAAGGGCGTCTAACCAATCAGCGACCAGGAAACTTTTCCGAGCTAAAAGGGCGTCTAACCAATCAGCGACCAGGAAACTTTTCCGAGCTAAATGGGCGTCTAACCAATCAGCGACCAGGAAACTTTTCCGAGCTAAAAGGGCGTCTAACCAATCAGCGACCAGGAAACTTTTCCGAGCTAAAAGGGCGTCTAACCAATCAGCGACCAGGAAACTTTTCCGAGCTAAAAGGGCGTCTAACCAATCAGCGACCAGGAAACTTTTCCGAGCTAAATGGGCGTCTAACCAATCAGCGACCAGGAAACTTTTCCGAGCTAAATGGGCGTCTAACCAATCAGCGACCAGGAAACTTTTCCGAGCTAAAAGGGCGTCTAACCAATCAGCGACCAGGAAACTTTTCCGAGCTAAATGGGCGTCTAACCAATCAGCGACCAGGAAACTTTTCCGAGCTAAATGGGCGTCTAACCAATCAGCGACCAGGAAACTTTTCCGAGCTAAATGGGCGTCTAACCAATCAGCGACCAGGAAACTTTTCCGAGCTAAAAGGGCGTCTAACCAATCAGCGACCAGGAAACTTTTCCGAGCTAAATGGGCGTCTAACCAATCAGCGACCAGGAAACTTTTCCGAGCTAAAAGGGCGTCTAACCAATCAGCGACCAGGAAACTTTTCCGAGCTAAATGGGCGTCTAACCAATCAGCGACCAGGAAACTTTTCCGAGCTAAATGGGCGTCTAACCAATCAGCGACCAGGAAACTTTTCCGAGCTAAAAGGGCGTCTAACCAATCAGCGACCAGGAAACTTTTCCGAGCTAAAAGGGCGTCTAACCAATCAGCGACCAGGAAACTTTTCCGAGCTAAAAGGGCGTCTAACCAATCAGCGACCAGGAAACTTTTCCGAGCTAAATGGGCGTCTAACCAATCAGCGACCAGGAAACTTTTCCGAGCTAAAAGGGCGTCTAACCAATCAGCGACCAGGAAACTTTTCCGAGCTAAATGGGCGTCTAACCAATCAGCGACCAGGAAACTTTTCCGAGCTAAAAGGGCGTCTAACCAATCAGCGACCAGGAAACTTTTCCGAGCTAAATGGGCGTCTAACCAATCAGCGACCAGGAAACTTTTCCGAGCTAAAAGGGCGTCTAACCAATCAGCGACCAGGAAACTTTTCCGAGCTAAAAGGGCGTCTAACCAATCAGCGACCAGGAAACTTTTCCGAGCTAAATGGGCGTCTAACCAATCAGCGACCAGGAAACTTTTCCGAGCTAAAAGGGCGTCTAACCAATCAGCGACCAGGAAACTTTTCCGAGCTAAATGGGCGTCTAACCAATCAGCGACCAGGAAACTTTTCCGAGCTAAAAGGGCGTCTAACCAATCAGCGACCAGGAAACTTTTCCGAGCTAAATGGGCGTCTAACCAATCAGCGACCAGGAAACTTTTCCGAGCTAAATGGGCGTCTAACCAATCAGCGACCAGGAAACTTTTCCGAGCTAAATGGGCGTCTAACCAATCAGCGACCAGGAAACTTTTCCGAGCTAAATGGGCGTCTAACCAATCAGCGACCAGGAAACTTTTCCGAGCTAAATGGGCGTCTAACCAATCAGCGACCAGGAAACTTTTCCGAGCTAAAAGGGCGTCTAACCAATCAGCGACCAGGAAACTTTTCCGAGCTAAATGGGCGTCTAACCAATCAGCGACCAGGAAACTTTTCCGAGCTAAATGGGCGTCTAACCAATCAGCGACCAGGAAACTTTTCCGAGCTAAAAGGGCGTCTAACCAATCAGCGACCAGGAAACTTTTCCGAGCTAAAAGGGCGTCTAACCAATCAGCGACCAGGAAAGTTTTCCGAGCTAAAAGGGCGTCTAACCAATCAGCGACCAGGAAAGTTTTCCGAGCTAAAAGGGCGTCTAACCAATCAGCGATCAGGAAAGTTTTCCGAGCGAAAAGGGCATCTAACCAATCAGCGATCAGGAAACTTTTCCGAGCTAAAAGGGCGTCGAACCAATCAGCGATCAGGAAACTTTTCCGAGCTAAAAGGGCGTCTAACCAATCAGCGATCAGGAAACTTTTCCGAGCTAAAAGGGCGTCGAACCAATCAGCGATCAGGAAACTTTTCCGAGCTAAAAGGGCGTCTAACCAATCAGCGATCAGGAAACTTTTCCGAGCTAAAAGGGCGTCTAACCAATCAGCGACCAGGAAACTTTTCCGAGCTAAAAGGGCGTCTAACCAATCAGCGATCAGGAAACTTTTCCGAGCTAAAAGGGCATCTGACCAATCAGCGATCAGGAAATTTTTCCGAGCTAAAAGGGCGTCTGACCAATCAGCGATCAGGAAACTTTTCCGAGCTAAAAGGGCGTCTAACCAATCAGCGACCAGGAAACTTTTCCGAGCTAAAAGGGCACCGCTGCGAGTTGGTGCAAATATGACTCGCTAAAAGAAAGAGAGGTCATAGAAGGTGCTTGCTTCCATTCTAAGCATTTGCATTCTTCTTTTGAAGATTTTGAGTAACAGACTAGGACCCTTGCGTAAGCCATCTGCAATCATACTTCCTATTTGTTTTGACTGTGGGTTTTATATTGGCAATATAAAATAGAACTAATTCACATCCCTATGATTTCTAAGTAATTTTTCCCGTTTACTGTAATTTTTTCATGATTTTTTTCTGAAAAGTGGACTGCAGCTGAATGTATGCAGTTACCAAAATTACCACCAATTGCTAGCAGTGCACACCCACAGGTACAATGAAATTTTATGGGGTAAAGGCATTAGATATTCAATTCAATGGTGATATGTAGTGCTTAGAAATCCTTATTTTATCCAATGTAGCATTTTGAGAGCTGCATGAGACTTTAATCACATTTTATGATGATTGTGAACTTTGCACTGAACAATTATTGGTTGATCGAAGTATTCAAGCAGACTAGTTTTTTCCTACGCATGTACAAACCTTTCATCATTTAAATTAGGGAATGTCTAAAGCGGAGCTGATCGACCGTTGAAGTTGTTAACCCTTTTACCCCCAAAGGACGTACTGGTACGTTTCACAAAAGCCATCCCTTTACCCCCATGGACGTACCCGTACGTCCTTGCAAAAAAATGCTATAAAAATTTGTTTTTCATATTTTTTTATAATTTTTTGAGAAAATTCAGGCATTTTCCAAGAGAATGAGACCAACCTGACCTCTCTTTGACAAAAATTAAGGCTGTTAGAGCAATTTGAAAAAAATATACTGCAAAATGTGCTGGGAAAAAAATAACCCCCTGGGGGTTAAGGGTTGGAAATTTCCAAATACCCCGGGGGTAAAAGGGTTAACAAGGTAGTAAACGGCATGTGGTTAGTGCGGGCAAGTAACCCCACCGACTCCTGTCTAAACTTCTTCACTTTCGTCTTTGGCTGCAACGATTATAACCATGGTGTTGCATCCTATCCCAGGCTGTTTAATCTTTTTCTCAAATATATTTGTTTAAATATTTGATTTTGGTTTTGTTTTGATAATGAACAAACCCGTAATTTGCATGTGGGTGAAAGGATAGAATCTGCGTTGGTGTATGGCTAAACCGACGTTAGAACGATAGAGCTACACTCGCTTACCTTTTATAGGGTATCATTGTTCACAATTATTCCTATATGCCGATTGTAGATCATGGCCTCTAGTTAGAGGGCTGGTGTATTCTTTGAGAAGAAAAGAATGCTTAGATTATTTTTGGCATCATTTTTGGTAATGCCCAAGACAATGTTGAAGAGAGAGACTACAGTAGTACTGTACTTTGCGGTGCTCACCGAGCCTGCAGATTACTTAAGCTTCTTCATATACTGTACGTCTGTGGTTTGATAAAACGTAGTATGGCTTTGTATTGGTAAGTTTTTTTATGGTTGGTGGAATGTGGGGTTATAAGCACACTCCAGCAGGGTCTAAAAACATTTCTATTCAGATGAAGGCCTTGCTACCTTGAAAGTGTAGGGGCCAGAATCTTATTGGACTAACTGAAAGTGAGAGAGTTCTCAGATCCACAGATTTGATCGTCTAATCAGTCTAGGGTATGTATCAAAATGTTACCATGGCAGATCCAGAGAAGGTCTTGATCCTTTAGGGACGCCAAGGACCTACATATTGAAACTTGCTGACGATAGGTTCTCTTTTACCAGTGGTACCTTCAGGTTAAGAGTACCCTGAGTGCCGTCATCACTCACAAGGATGAAGACTCGGCAGGCTTTTTAGGCGATTAACTCCCACCGCAAATGCGAGTGTCCAGTTCCGAAGGACAGAGCCAGCACCATAAATGGGGTTGGGTGGCCCAATGACTGAAGGCCTGGTTGTCAGCGGGGGATGAAAAATCCGTGGTACTGATTAAATAAGAATCGGAAGAGATACCAAGCACCCTTCCCTATGTCGATCGTAGTGGAGAGAAAGCCGCGGCCCTGTGAAGAGGAGGATGGATAGAATGTAGGATACATTATGCTTAATTGGCCATACATTGTGCTGTAATATCATACCCTTCCAAGGATATAGGTGCCTTCTCAACTGTCTGTCAGTAATCGGAAGCCTAGCCCAACCCATGAGAATCTGCACTCGAAGTGTTGGTAGGTGGTATGAATCAACACTACCACACTTCAATCAGGTCCGAGTGTATCAACATTCCAGGATTTTAAACCAATCAGTGTGGTAATAAAGGATGATCGTTTGTATTTGTGTAGGAACAAATGATAAATTTTAAATAATATGACTATGCGGGCAAGTCCAAAACAGAAGGATGACCTAGAGGGCGCTCGTGTTGGGTGACGGGGCGTGGTCCAAGTGTGGTTTCTGAGGCCTTTGTTACAGCCCTTCCCTTTGATGAAGGAATTATCTAAATGGAAGACAGCCTGTGAATAGTGGTTTTCACACGCCCCTGATGTATACACAACACCCACGAGGTGCTCGCGTGAGGGTAGTAACCTCTGCATTCCATGCTTTTATCTTTCTCTGGTATATTTGGAAGATTTATATCAGAAAAGTGTAAAGAAGGACTCTTTTCACCGGCCGTCACAAGTCTCTCCCCAGAAATAGATTTTTCCTTCGTCAAAATCCCTTTTGTAGTGCTGATTAAAAAAACGTGAGTCTTTTTGGGAGGCCATTATCACGATACTGTACAGTACTGTTAATATTATGATGAATAATAGTAATCACAACTTGTCAGAAAACACGTGGTCACAACTCTACGAATAACAGTTCCAAAGATGCACGCACGATACTGTATGACGCTTCTATGAGTGCTGCTCAGAGACAAGAGTGGCGCAAAAATTACGTGAAAACGACATGAGCATTGTACTGTATGGGTCCTTTATTGTTAGATCCAGTACTGAATTGGATCCTTCTCTCTGGTTACGGTTCATTTTCCCTTTGCCTACTCACGTACTGAATAGTCTGGCCTATTCTCTACATATTCCCTTCTGTCCTCGTACACCTGACAACGTTGAGATTACTAAAAGATTCTTCTTCACACAAGGGGTTACTGCACTGTAATTGTTCAGTGGCCACTTTCCTCTTGGTAAGGGTAGAAGAGACTCTTTTAGCTATGGTAAGCAGCCCTTCTAGAAGGACACTCCAAAATCAAACCATTGTTCTCTAGTCTTGGGTAGTGCCATAGCCTCTGTACCATGGTCTTCCACTATCTTGGGTTAGAGTTCTCTTGCTAGAGGGTACACTCGGGCACTCTATTCTATCTTATTTCTCTTCTTGCTTTGTTAAAGTTTTTATGATTTATACAGATATTTATTTTAATGTTACTAATCTTGAAATATTTTATTTTTTCTTGTTTCCTTTCCTCACTGAGCTGTTTTGTCTGTTGGGGCCCCTTGGCTTATAGCATCCTGCTTTTCCAACTAGGGTTGTAGCTTAGCAAATAATAATAATAATAATAGAGTATGAGCACTACAACTGCTTTCACAAAAGTGCACATACAGAGCAAAAATATTTGCTTGCGACTAATGCAATGCTCATATCTCAATTGAAATTAGTATGCTCGCATCACTATTTGCTTGTACTCAAAGTTTCTCGTAAACCGAGATACTACTGTACCTTGTCAACTTCAACACTGTTAACCCTTTTACCCCTATGCTATTTGGAACTTTCCAACCCTTAACCCCCATGTGTTTTCTTTTTCAAGCACATTTTGCAATATATATATTTTTTAAATTGCTCTAACAGCCTTAATTTTCGTCAGAGAGAGGTCAGGTTGGTATCATTCTTTTGGAAAATGCCTGAAGTTTCTCATAAAATTTTCAAAAAATGTAAATAATATATTTTTTTTTAAATTGCTCTAACAGCCTTAATTCTCATCATAAAGATGTCAGGTTGGTCTTATTCTTTTGGAAAATGCCGGAAGTTTCTCATAAAATTATCAAAAATATGCAAAAAAATGTAAATAGCAGATTTTTGCAAGGACGTACCAGTACGTTCATGGGGGTAAAGGGATGAGTTTTGTGAAACGTACCAGTACGTCCATTGGGGGTAAAAGGGTTAAGAACATTCCATATTTTAAAGGACTCAAATTTGTATTGTATAGTTAGGAAAAATACAAATTTTCCTTTTGAAATTAGCTATTTATAGAGTTGTTTTCAGTATCATTATAATGCCCTTGGATTTTTGTGCTTCCTAAGCTTTCTTTTTATTAAGATTAATCTCCTTTGACTGTAGTTAAGAAATTGGAGGTCACATCTTGTGAAAGAATTCTCCTTAGGTGTAAAGTTTATATTTAGATAATGACTCATGACCAAAAGAAAACCCTTCTGTTTATAAATAAAAGAATATATCTCTTATTTCTTCTTGACCTTCAAATCTCATGAAATTAAGGGTGATGGGATCATCAGTGTTTGATGTTCCATAATACTCCAATGCAAATGAAGAGATTTAGTATTTTGCAAAATGTTATCTCAAGTAAATTTTCCTCTGGGAGAAATGCTATTTATTTATGGCTGCAATAAATGCAGGAATTAAAAAAGTATCCATAGAAATGCTATTCATTTACGGCCAAACTAAATGCAGGAATTAAAAATCTATCTGAAGAAATGCTATTTATTTACCACTGCAATAAATGCAGGAATTGAAAATGTATCCGTAGAAATGCCATTTATTTACGACTGCAATAAATGCAGGAATTGAAAATTTATCTGTAGAAATGCTATTTAATTACCTCTGCAATAAATGCAGGAATTGAAAATGTATCCGTAGAAATGCCATTTATTTACGGCTGCAATAAATGCAGGAATTGAAAATTTATCTGTAGAAATGCTGTTTAATTACCTCTGCAATAAATGCAGGAATTGAAAATGTATCTGTAGAAATGCTGTTTATTTACGGCTGCAATAAATGCAGGAATTGAAAATGTATCTGTAGAAATGCTGTTTATTTACGGCTGCACTAAATGCAGGAATTGAAAATGTATCTGTAGAAATGCTATTTATTTACGGCTGCAATAAATGCAGGAATTGAAAATGTATCTGTAGAAATGCTATTTATTTACTGCTGCAGTAAATACAGGAATTGAAGATGTATCTTCAGAAATGCTATTTATTTATAGCCGCAATAAATGCAGGAATTGAAAATGTATTTGTAGAAATGCCATTTATTTACGGCTGCAATAAATGCAGGAATTGAAAATGTATTTGTAGAAATGCCATTTATTTACGGCTGCAATAAATGCAGGAATTGAAAATGTATCTGTAGAAATACCATTTATTTACGACTGCCATAAATGCAGGCATTAAAAATTTATCTTTAGAAATGTTATTTATTTACGGCTGCAATAAATGCACGAATTGAAAATGTATCTTTAGAAATGCCATTTATTTACCGCTGCAATAAATGCAGGAATTGAAAATGTATCTGTAGAAATGCTATTTATTTACAGCTGCAATAAATGCAGGAATTGAAAATGTATCTGTAGAAATGCTATTTATTTACAGCTGCAATAAATGCAGGAATTGAAAATGTATCTTTAGAAATGCTGTTTATTTATAGCTGCAATAAATGCAGGAATTGAAAATGTATCCGTAGAAATGCCATTTATTTACGGCTGCAATAAATGCAGGAATTGAAAATGTATCTTTAGAAATGCTGTTTATTTACGGCTGCAATGAATGCAGGAATTGAAAATGTATCTGTAGAAATGCTATTCATTTACGGCTGCACTAAATGCAGGAATTGAAAATGTATCTGTAGAAATGCTATTCATTTACGGCTGCAATAAATGCAGGAATTGAAAATGTGTCTGTAGAATTGCTATTTATTTACGGCTGCACTAAATGCAGGAATTGAAAATGTATCCGTAGAAATGCTATTTATTTACGACTGCAATAAATGCAGGAATTGAAAATGTATCTGAAGAAATGCCATTTATTTACGGCTGCAATAAATGCAGGAATTAAAAATGTATCTGTAGAAATGCTATTTATTTATAGCTGCAATAAATGCAGGAATTGAAAATGCATCTGCAGAAATGCTATTTATTTATAGCTGCAATAAATGCAGGAATTGAAAATGTATCCGTAGAAATGCTGTTTATTTACCGCTGCAATAAATGCAGGAATTAAAAAATGTATCTGTAGAAAAGCTATTTATTTACGGCTGCACTAAATGCCGGAATTAAAAATGTATCTGTAGAAATGCTATATATTTACGGCTGCTGTAAATGCAGGAATTGAAAATGTATCTGTAGAAAGGCTATTTATTTACGGCTGCCATAAATGCAGGAATTAAAAATGTATCTGTAGAAATGCTATTTATTTATGGCTGCACTAAATGCAGGAATTGAAAATGTATCTGTAGAAAGGCCATTTATTTACGGCTGCAGTAAATGCAGGAATTGAAAATGTATCTGTAGAAATGCTATTTATTTACTGCTGCCATAAATGCAGGAATTGAAAATGTATGTTCAGAAATTCTATTTATTTATACATACATATACCAAAGGCACTTCCCCCAATTTTTGGGGGTAGCCGACATCAACAATGAAACAAAACAATGAATGCAGGAATTGAAAATGTATATGCAGAAATTCTATTTATTTATAGCTGCAGTAAATGCAGGAATTGAAAATGTATCTGTAGAAATGCTATTTATTTACGGCTGCAATAAATGCAGGAATTGAAAATGTATCTGTAGAAATGCTATTTATTTACGGCTGCAATAAATGCAGGAATTGAAAATGTATCTGTAGAATGCCATTTATTTATGGCTGCAATAAATGCAGGAATTGAAGATGTATCTGTAGAAATGCTATTTATTTACGGCTGCAATAAATGCAGGAATTGGAGATGTATCTGTAGAAATGCTATTTATTTATGGCTGCAATAAATGCAGGAATTGAAAATGTATCTGTAGAAATGCTATTTATTTACAGCTACAATAAATGCAGGAATTGAAAATGTATCTGTAGAATGCCATTTATTTATGGCTGCAATAAATGCAGGAATTGAAGATGTATCTGTAGAAATGCTATTTATTTACGGCTGCAATAAATGCAGGAATTGAAAATGTATCTGTAGAATGCCATTTATTTATGGCTGCAATAAATGCAGGAATTGAAGATGTATCTGTAGAAATGCTATTTATTTACGGCTGCAATAAATGCAGGAATTGAAAATGTATCTGTAGAAATGCCATTTATTTATGGCTGCAATAAATGCAGGAATTGAAAATGTATCTGTAGAAATGCTATTTATTTACGGCTGCAATAAATGCAGGAATTGAAAATGTATCTGTAGAATGCCATTTATTTATGGCTGCAATAAATGCAGGAATTGAAGATGTATCTGTAGAAATGCTATTTATTTACGGCTGCAATAAATGCAGGAATTGGAGATGTATCTGTAGAAATGCTATTTATTTATGGCTGCAATAAATGCAGGAATTGAAAATGTATCTGTAGAAATGCTATTTATTTACAGCTACAATAAATGCAGGAATTGAAAATGTATCTGTAGAATGCCATTTATTTATGGCTGCAATAAATGCAGGAATTGAAGATGTATCTGTAGAAATGCTATTTATTTACGGCTGCAATAAATGCAGGAATTGAAAATGTATCTGTAGAATGCCATTTATTTATGGCTGCAATAAATGCAGGAATTGAAGATGTATCTGTAGAAATGCTATTTATTTACGGCTGCAATAAATGCAGGAATTGAAAATGTATCTGTAGAAATGCCATTTATTTATGGCTGCAATAAATGCAGGAATTGAAAATGTATCTGTAGAAATGCTATTTATTTACGGCTGCAATAAATGCAGGAATTGAAAATGTATCTGTAGAATGCCATTTATTTATGGCTGCACTAAATGCAGGAATTGAAAATGTATCTGTAGAAATGCTATTTATTTATGGCTGCAACAAATGCAGGAATTGAAAATGTATCTGTAGAAATGCTATTTATTTATGGCTGCACTAAATGCAGGAATTGAAAATGTATCTGTAGAAATGCTATTTATTTACGGCTGCAATTAATGCAGGAATTGAAAATGTTTCTGTAGAAATGCTGTTTATTTACCGCTGCAATAAATGCAGGAATTGAAAATGTATCTGTAGAAATGCCATTTATTTACGGCTGCAATAAATGCAGGAATTGAAAATGTATCTGTAGAGTTGCTGTTTATTTACGGCTGCAATAAATGCAGGAATTAAAGATGCATCTGTAGAAATGCTATTTATTTACGGCTGAAGTAAATGCAGGAATTGAAAATGTTTCTATAGAAATGCTGTTTATTTACGTCTGCAATAAATGCAGGAATTGAAAATGCATCTGCAGAAATGCCATTTATTTACGGCTGCAATAAATGCAGGAATTGAAAATGTATCCGCACAAATGCCATTTATTCACGGCTGCCATAAATGCAGGAATTGAAAATGTATCCGTAGAAATGCCATTTCTTAATGGGTGCAGTAAATGCAGGAATTGAAAATGTTTCTGTAGAAATGCTGTTTATTTACCGCTGCAATAAATGCCGGAATTATAAATGTACCTATTGTTTTTGTAACCATTGTTTTCCCGTCTATTTTTCAGTCGTCTCCCGAGCTTGTTGATTGTTTGAGTAGAGGGGACTTCGCAGACTTTACGGCGCATTTGGAAGGATTCTCTTCAATCTATCAGCTGAATGCAGACAAAAAGAGCAAAAGTAAAGCCTTTCAGGCTCTCCAGGTAGGTCTCTGACGTACGCTGAACTAAAAATAAAAAGCTTGTGAATATTGTAGTTTTTAATTATGTTCTTTTTAGGTTATAAGAGCTACTTTTTGTCAAAGAGCTACTGATTGCCAAAGAGTTGTACTTTATCAAAATGCTACATTTTGTCAAAGAGCTACTGTTTCTCAAAGAGCTGCTGTTTGTCATAGCTACTGTTGTTCAAAGAGCTACTGTTTTTCAAAGAGCTTTTGACACTTTTACATTAATCAAAGTTATATAGAAGCCTTAAAATATTACAGCACTTTTTTATTTATTCTGATTAATGAATTAATAAAATTTTCAATATTTAACTTAGCCGGTGATTATAATAGCTGCTGCTCGACAGAAAACTCTACGGAAAAAATCCGCCAGCGATCGCTATGCAGGTAGGGGGTGTACTTCAACAGCGCCATCTGTCGTCCAATTACCCAGTACTCATTGTAAACATAGAACTCAATTTTCTCTCTGTCGTGCTACCGGCAAGACCTACTAATTCGCTGTTGCTAACTGGATTTGTTTTCACAACTATTTGGTGAAGTACACTTTTCTAGTTTTGAGCTTTCGCTGTGCAGGCTTTCTCTTCAATAAATCCTTGCATTCTTTTTTTGATATCGGATTATTTGTTGATGACTTTGGATAGTTTTTGAATTCCCCTTTGACCAATTCAAAATGGCTGACCCTTCTCAAGTCCCAAAATTCAGGAAGTGTAATGCTAGGGACTGTTCAAGGCGTCTTCCGAAGGCCTCTATCGATCCTCACACCGTTTGTTCCAATTGTCGGGATAAAACCTGTCAATTGGAAGATCGATGTGAGGAATGCGTTGGGCTTTCGGAATTCGATTTTATCGAATTCCAAAAATATACACGTAGGCTAGAGAGAGATAGAGTCAGGAGAAGTTCATCTCGTTCTGTTGATTTTTCCTCTCCTCATGCCCCACAACCTATTCCTTCCCCTGTAGTGGTTGCTCCTAATCCCCCTTCTGGCACTCAGGAACCTTCGATGGCTGATATGATGCGTGCCATCCAAGCTCTGGGTGAGAGAGTTGAGTCCCTGGCTAGTGACCGTAACCAGCTCATGGCGGACGTCAAGGAGCTGAAGTGTAAAAGTGCAGTGGGAAGTGATAAAGTGAGTGATAGTGTTGTGGATAGTGATGCGCTTGAGGGTTCGTCTGTTCGTGCCTGTCGTCCTCCTAGTCCAGGACCTCTTGCAAGCTCCCAAGTCCAGGGGAGAAGCAATGTCGTACGACCAATGGGTTCGAGAGGCTTTAATCAGCGAACAGACGTTCCCTCTGTGGTTTCGGGCGTATCTAACCAAGATCGCCCCACCCACACAAAGACGAGAGAGCCCATTTATTCCTCGTCTGCGGAAGAGGTTTCTCGTAAGAAACCATGGACCAAGGTCTCACGACCGCTTAAGCGCAAGTCGGTCTCTTCCGCGCAAGTCCAATGGCCCAGTTGTAGCCACTGGGTCAGTTCGGACTCGCTGCAGTCTTCCGATGACTGCTCACCTCCTAAGAGAGGCAAAGCGGTACCGCCGCAGACAGTTACACCGTCTGTCGCCGCACCTGCTCCTGCAGACCCCAAGTGGTCTTTGCTGCAGAACATGCAGTCACAATTAACGTCTCTGATGCAGGACTTTCGTGCGGAGAAGGTTGCTGCTGCACCAGCCTCTTGCCTACAACCAACCACACACTCGGTTGTGCGTCCTGTGGACGCTGAGGCAACCTTCTTGCGCACTCCAGTTGAGAGAGTTCCGCCACCCATGCGTTCCAGTGTACCCTGCCAGCCGCATGTTGACGTTCAGCGACGCACGGAGCCTTCCGTTGACGTTCGCGAGACACAACAACAGTCAGAATTGTTTTGTTTTGACGCGGTGCGTCAACCTCCGCAACCCAGTGTGGTTGCCACTGCTCACCCGCATCAGGCTAGACAGTCTGGAGTAGACGCTGTGCGTCCCCGCGCTGCTATGGTTGTTGCCAGTTCCATGATGCTGCGTCCGGTTCAGTCACGCGTGCACCCGTGCGACCGGACTCGGCTAACCAGCCGTTACCTACTCCATTGCCGCTTCCTCCTCAATACTCGGATGATGGACTTTCGGATGATGATGGTGCCGCTCACGTTGATGAACCACATTCGGATCTTGACGAGCCTAAGTCCACGCAACCCTCTTTGGACTTTAGAAAAGTTCTAGCTCTGTTCAAAGAGATGTTTCCGGACCAGTTTGTGTCTGTGGCTCCGCGCTCTCCTCCGTCAGAGTTTGTATTAGGTATGCCGTCATCCTCGCCTGCCTTTACTAGACTCGTCCTCGCACGCTCGTCCAAGAGAGCTTTACGAGTGATAGGAGAATGGATGCAGTCCAAAGAGAGTCTAGGGAAGACAGCCTTTATGTTTCCCCCTGCTAAACTCTCTTCTAAATCGAGCGTCTGGTATGCCACGGGAGAAGTTCTCGGCTTGGGAGTTCCTGCCTCTGCCCAGGGCGACTTCCCAAGTCTTGTAGACTCTCCCCGCAGGCTAGCCATGAGACGCTCGAAAATATGTTGGTCATCTTCGGACCTAGACCACCTTTTGAAAGGGTTATTTAGAGCCTTTGAGGTCTTCAACTTTTTAGACTGGTGTCTGGGAGCTTTAAGCAAGAAGATCTCTCCGACAGAGAAGGAAACTTCCTTGCTCATCATGTCCTGCATGGACAAGGCCATACGTGACGGGTCTAATGAGCTTGCTGCATCGTTCGTATCCGGAGTCCTCAAGAAGCGTGAGAACCTTTGCTCTTTCCTGTCAGCTGGAGTAACACCTTGTCAAAGATCCGAACTTCTGTTTGCTCCTCTTTCTAAGTGCCTCTTTCCAGAGGACTTGATTAAGGAGATTGCTGCTTCTTTGATACAGAAGGACACTCATGACCTGGTTGCGTCCTCTGCTCGCAAAGCCACCCCTTTGCCTACCTTGTCAGCTAGACCAAGGATGGACACTCCAGCGTCCCGATTTATTCCGCCCTTTCGTGGCAGAGCCTCCAGCAGAGGAGGTGCTCGTGCCGAAGGGAGACGTGGAAAGAAGAAAGGAACCAAGTCCTTTAAAGGCAGAGTCTGACTGCCAGCTTCTTCAGACAGCAGTGGGAGCCAGACTCAAGAACTTCTGGCAGACCTGGGAGAAGAGAGGCGCAGATGCACAATCTGTGAAGTTGCTCAGAGAGGGGTACAAGATCCCGTTTGTACGAAAACCCCCTCTAGCAACGTCTCCCATCGATCTCTCTCCCAGGTACAGAGAGGAAGACAAGAGACGAGCATTGAAACAGGAGGTGTCTCTCTTACTAGAAAAGGGAGCGGTAGTCAAAGTCCGGGACCATCAAACCCCGGGCTTCTACAACCGTCTCTTCTTAGTGGCAAAGAAGACAGGAGGGTGGAGACCGGTGCTAGACGTCAGTGCGCTGAATGTCTTTGTCACAAAGCAGACGTTCTCCATGGAGACCACAAAGTCCGTTCTAGCAGCGGTCAGAAGGGAAGACTGGATGGTCTCTTTAGACCTAAGGGACGCATACTTCCACGTCCCCATCCACCCAGACTCCCAACCTTTTCTGAGATTTGTTTACGAAAAGGTTGTCTACCAGTTTCAAGCCCTGTGCTTTGGCCTAAGCACAGCTCCTCTTGTGTTTACGAGGCTGATGAGGAATGTAGCCAAATTCCTTCATTTAGCGGACATCCGAGCCTCCCTCTATTTGGACGACTGGCTTCTAAGAGCTTCTTCCAGTCGTCGCTGTCTGAAGGATCTAAAGTGGACTCTAGATCTGACCAAGGAATTGGGTCTCCTTGTCAATATGGAAAAGTCTCAAGTGGTCCCATCCCAAACTATTGTGTATTTAGGGATGGAGATTCACAGTCTAGCTTTTCGGGCTTTTCCGTCGGCCCCCAGAACGAGCCAAGCCCAGTTATGCATCCAGAACATGCTGAAGAAGGAACGGTGTTCAGTCAGGCAGTAGATGAGTCTGATAGGGACACTATCATCCCTGGAACAGTTCGTATCGTTAGGAAGACTACACCTCCGTCCTCTTCAATATCACCTAGCTGTTTACTGGAAAAAGGACAAGACGCTAGAAGCGGTCTCGATCCCCATTTCCGAGAAGATGAAGTCTTGCCTGACTTGGTGGAAGGACAGTATCAGCCTCAGAGAGGGTCTGCCCCTGGCTGTTCAGACTCCCAACCACGTTCTATTCTCGGACGCATCGGACACAGGCTGGGGCGCGACATTAGACGGTTGGGAATGCTCGGGAACTTGGAACTCGAGTCAAAGGACAATGCATATCAACTGCAAGGAGCTACTGGCAGTTCATCTGGCCTTGAAAAGCTTCAAGTCTCTCCTTCAAGGCAAAGTGGTGGAGGTGAACTCGGACAACACCACGGCTTTGGCGTACATCTCCAAGCAAGGAGGGACCCACTCGATGACGTTGTACGAGATCGCAAGGGACCTCCTGACCTGGTCAAAAGGTCTAAACATTTCGCTAGTAACGAGGTTCATCCAAGGCAGCTTGAATGTCATGGCAGATTGCCTCAGTCGAAAGGGACAAATCATTCCAACAGAATGGACCCTACACAAGGATGTATGCAAGAGACTTTGGGCCACATGGAGCCAGCCAACCATAGATCTCTTCGCAACCTCGATGACCAAGAGGCTCCCAATATATTGCTCACCAATCCCGGACCCAGCAGCAGTTCATATAGATGCCTTTCTCCTAGATTGGTCACATCTAGACCTATATGCATTTCCCCCGTTGAAGATTGTCAACAAGGTACTGCAGAAGTTCGCCTCTCACGAAGGGACAAGGTTGACGTTAGTTGCTCCCCTCTGGCCCGCGAGAGAATGGTTCACCGAGGTACTTCGATGGCTAGTGGACGTTCCCAGAACGCTTCCTCTAAGGGTGGACCTTCTACGTCAGCCACACGTAAAGAAGGTACACCAAGGCCTCCACGCTCTTCGTCTGACTGCCTTCAGACTATCGAAAGACTCTCGAGAGCTAGAGGCTTTTCGAAGGAGGCAGCCAGGGCGATTGCTAGAGCAAGGAGGACATCCACCCTTAGAGTCTACCAATCGAAGTGGGAAGTCTTCCGAAACTGGTGCAAGTCAGTATCGGTATCCTCGACCAGTACCTCTGTAACTCAAATAGCTGACTTCCATTTATACCTGAGGAAAGAACGATCTCTTTCAGCTCCCACTATCAAGGGTTACAGAAGCATGTTGGCATCAGTCTTCCGTCACAGAGGCTTAGATCTTTCCAACAACAAAGATCTACAGGACCTCCTTAAGTCTTTTGAGACCACGAAGGAGCGTCGTTTGGCTACACCTGGTTGGAATTTAGACGTGGTACTAAGATTCCTCATGTCAGAAAGGTTCGAGCCGCTACAATCAGCCTCCTTTAAAGATCTCACTTTAAAGACACTTTTCCTGGTTTGCTTAGCCACAGCTAAAAGAGTCAGTGAGATTCACGCCTTCAGCAGGAACATCGGATTTTCATCTGAAACGGCTACATGTTCTCTACAACTTGGTTTTCTAGCCAAAAACGAGCTACCTTCTCGTCCTTGGCCGAAATCGTTCGATATTCCAAGCCTATCAAATATGGTTGGAAATGAACTAGAAAGAGTCTTATGCCCTGTGAGAGCTCTTAAGTTCTATTTAAGACGAACTAAACCTTTACGAGGACAGTCAGAAGCTTTATGGTGTTCAGTTAAGAAACCATCTTTGCCTATGTCAAAGAATGCTTTATCCTATTTTATCAGACTGTTAATACGAGAAGCTCATTCACATCTGAGTGAAGAAGACCAAGCTTTGCTGAAGGTAAGGACACATGAAGTTAGAGCTGTCGCAACTTCAGTGGCCTTTAAACAAAATAGATCTCTGCGAAGTATAATGGACGCAACCTATTGGAGAAGCAAGTTAGTGTTCGCGTCTTTTTATCTTAAGGATGTCCAGTCTCTTTACGAGAACTGCTACACTCTGGGACCATTCGTAGCAGCGAGTGCAGTAGTGGGTGAAGGCTCAACCACTACAATCCCCTAATTCCATAACCTTTTTAATCTTTCTCTTGAAATGTTTTTTATTGTTGTTTTTGGGTTGTCCGGAAGGCTAAGAAGCCTTTCGCATCCTGGTTGATTTGGCGGGTGGTCAAATTCTTTTCTTGAGAAGCGCCTAGATTAGAGGTTTTGATGAGGTCCTGTGGTATGGGTTGCAACCCTTCATACTTCAGATCCTAGGGGTCGCTCAGCATCCTAAGAGGATCGCGAGGCTCCGTAAGGAAGACGTACTTAAAAAGGCAGAGTAATTGTTCAAGTCGACTTCCTTACCAGGTACCTATTTATTTTATTTTTGTTATTTTGATAACTTCTAAAATGAAATAAAAAATCCTTAGCTCATAATAATGTAAACATTTATTGCTGGTCTCTACCCACCCCCCTGGGTGTGAATCAGCTATTATAATCACCGGCTAAGTTAAATATTGAAAAATGTTATTTTGATAATAAAATAAATTTTTGAATATACTTACCCGGTGATTATAAATTAAAGGACCCTCCCTTCCTCCCCAATAGAGACGCAGTGGACCGAGGAGAAAATTGAGTTCTTTGTTTACAATGAGTACTGGGTACTTGGACGACAGATGGCGCTGTTGAAGTACACCCCCTACCTGCATAGCGATCGCTGGCGGATTTTTTCCGTAGAGTTTTCTGTCGAGCAGCAGAGCTGCAGCTATTATAATCACCGGGTAAGTATATTCAAAAATTTATTTTATTATCAAAATAACATATTTTTTACATTATTCAAAGTTATATAAAATCCTTAAAATGTTACAGCACTTTTTTATACATTGTGATTAATGAATTTATAACTTGTTTTTAAATTAAACAAAGTTATATAGGAGCCACCTTTATATTCTGTTAATTTTTCTCAATATGTTATAGTCAACGAGTAGTGAATACAGAATGTGTAAGATATATTAATCTGAATTCCTTTGACACCCTAATTTTTCAATCTTTCTCTCAGGCTCTCGAAACCGATCTCACCAAGCTGTTCGAGTTGGCGCAGGAAACTCTCACAGATCCTTATAATCTTGTCCTCAAGTCTCCAGTGGGGCTCCTTCAGTGTAGACGAGGCGGTTAGTAATGTTGAAGAATAAGGTGTAGTTTAGTGTAGATGTAGACAGGATCGGTTATAAAAATGGCTAAAAGATGAGCAAGGGTTAATAAAGATTCTAAAAGTTTATAATTGATTCTGAGCGGGTGGGGCTCCTTCAGTGTAGACGAGGCGGTTAGTAATGTAATAAAGTATAGTTTAGTGTAGATGTAGACAGGATCGGTTAGAAAAATTGCTAAAAGATGAGCATGGGTTACTATAGATTCCGAAAGTCTATAACTGATACTGAGCGGGTGGAAGGGAACCTCAGTTTAGTAAGGAACTGGAGAATTACGACGACGCCAAACATTCTTAAATTTATTTCCATCACCAACAAATAACGACGTTTCAAACATCTCTTGTGTTCATAATCATGAAAAGTTGTCCAAAGAGAACGAAGACTTACAATCCATGTCCGTTCTCTTTGGACAACTTTTCAATAATATACAGAGGTTCATATGAAAATGAAATAAGAATAGCAGAGTCACTTTTTATAAAATCTAAAAAGCCACAACTTCATCAAGAAATTTTTAGTTTTCCTTTGAAGATTGCCTAATTATGCCTTTTCCCATTCTACATACATACATATACCAAGGCACTTCCCCCAATTTTGTGGGGTAGCCGACATCAACAAATGAAACAAAACAAAAAAGGGGACCTCTACTCTCTACGTTCCTCCAGCCTAAACAGGGGACTCAACCGAGTTCAGCTGGTACTGCTAGGGTGCCACAGCCCACCCTCCCCCATTATCCACCACAGATGAAGCTTCATAATGCTGAGTCCCCTACTGCTGCCACCTCCGCGGTCATCTAAGGCATCGGAGGCTGCAGCAGGGCCTACCGGAACTGCATCACAATCGCTCGCCATTCATTCCTATTTCTAGCACGCTCTCTTGCCTCTCTCACATCTATCCTTCTATCACCCAGAGCTTCCTTCACTCCATCCATCCACCCAAACCTTGGCCTTCCTCTTGTTTGTTTGCAATATTTATGTATAGCTTACTCTTTATCGTTTTACTTTCTTTTACCCAGGAACATGATTATGAACACAGATGTTTGAAACGTCGTTATTTGTTGGTGATGGAAATAAATTTAAGCCTATAACTTTGTTGGTTTATCTACTTTACTTTTAGTGTTTTCTTTGACTACTTAAAGGGTCTGTTGTTATCTGGAAGCTTTGTTTTGGTCATTTTAAATCGTGTAGAAAGGTTAACTACTGACAATCAAGCTATATCCATAGAGTTTTGTTAACATTTCAAAACCCTATAATTAAAAGAAACACTGAGGTACAAAAGAGAAAATTTTGAATTTAGGAATAATGAAGATAATGTACATTATTATGATCAAATGCTCCAACAATTGAAATTACTGCATGTAGTATGCAATATTTTTGTAGGTTAAATCATGTTAGTTAAAATGATGGTAGTACAGGTAATTCTATTGGTCTTCTAATTAGAAAAATTAATATTGTAGATTTTTTGTTAATAGATTTCCATCATTTTATACTGAAACATATAAGCCGAATGAAATCGTATTTACAAAAATTTATCTTCATGTTGATTCTATAGAGGAAATTAGAAATGAGTTATGTTATAGCATACAGTTGTGGGATTGTTCTATAAAGGTTTACTAAATCGTATTAAGATAACATGAAATATCCTTTGCTATTTAGTGCAGCAAATGTTTTTATGTTGAAGATCTATTTTAATGTTTTTATTATTCAAATATGTTATTTAAATCCTTCATTACTTCTCTTGTAGTTTATTTATTTCCTTATTTCCTTTCCTCACTGGGCTACATTTCTCTGTTGGAGTCCTTGGGCTTATAGCCTCCTGCTTTTCAAATATTCTATTTTATTTGTTCATTACTTCTCTTTTAGTTTGTTTATTTCCTTATTTTCTTTCCTCACTGGGCTACATTTCCCTGTTGGAGTCCTTGGGCTTATAACCTCCTGCTTTTCCTACTAGGGTTGTAGCTTAGCTAGTAATAATAATAATAATCATAATAACAACAACATATTTCCCTTCCCACTAGGTCACGCCATGCGACTAGTTTATTTTGTGTCCCCGTACGAACTCCTGGATGTCGCTGCGGGCCGCTCGGTGACTCTGACAACCGACACTCTGTCTTCCTGCAACTTGTCTCACTACGTGACCGTGAATATCGATGCCTCCACGTCTCACAAACTGCAGACGACAACGTTAATGAACATACAGCAGGCTAATGGACAGAGGTTAGCTCTTTCTAACAAGGCTATGATACGGTATTCAGATCATTCGTAGATACAGTTGTAAATGTTTATAGGGTAAATTGCAAAGGTTACTTTAAAGGCTTCTTTGTTCTTTTGAATTATTTAAAGGTTTAAGTGAATTATTTTAAGCTCGGAAGAATATCGACGGAGCAGTCTTTAGCTTTGGTCAAGCAAACAAAAGTTGAATAACAAATGTTTCCTGTATTTTAAG
This sequence comes from Palaemon carinicauda, assembly GCF_036898095.1. NCBI lineage: Eukaryota > Metazoa > Arthropoda > Malacostraca > Decapoda > Palaemonidae > Palaemon > Palaemon carinicauda. The sequence goes on along the minus strand of NC_090738.1, from coordinate 136,166,555 downwards.
AAGCCTTTCAATCTCTTTTTTCATATCTTATTACATTATACTTTTGTATTATTATTCCGATTGAAAACATACATCAATTGAATTAAAATTTCTTTGTTCAGCTTCATTTTACGCTGTAATATTTAGGTTGATATAGGTACAGAATGTTTGACTTACAAATATTCGACTTACAAATATTCGACTCACAAATATTCGACTCACAAATATTCGACTTACAAATATTCGACTTACAAATATTCGACTCACAAATATTCGACTCACAAATATTCGACTTGCAAGTATTCGACTTGCAAGTATTCGACTTGCAAGTATTCGACTTGCAAGTATTCGACTTGCAAGTATTCGACTTGCAAGTATTCGACTTGCAAGTATTCGACTTGCAAACATTCGACTTGCAAACATCCGACTCACAAACATCCGACTCACAAATATCCGACTCACAAATATCCGACTCACAAATATCCGACTCACAAATATCCGACTGACAAATATCCGACTCACAAATATCCGACTCACAAATATCCGACTCACAAATATCCGACTCACAAATATCCGACTCACAAATACCCGACTGACAAATATCCGACTCACAAATATCCGACTCACAAATATCCGACTCACAAATATCCGACTCACAAATATCCGACTCACAAATATCCGACTGACAAATATCCGACTCACAAATATCCGACTCACAAATATCCGACTCACAAATATCCGACTCACAAATATCCGACTGACAAATATCCGACTGACAAATATCCGACTCACAAATATCCGACTCACAAATATCCGACTCACAAATATCCGACTCACAAATATCCGACTCACAAATATCCGACTCACAAATACCCGACTCACAAATACCCGACTCACAAATATCCGACTGACAAATATCCGACTCACAAATATCCGACTGACAAATATCCGACTCACAAATATCCGACTCACAAATATCCGACTCACAAATATCCGACTCACAAATATCCGACTCACAAATATTCGACTCACAAATATTCGATTCACAAATATTCGACTTAACAAATATTCGACTTACAAATATCCGACTTACAAATATTCGACTCACAAATATTCGACTCACAAATATTCGACTCACAAACATTCGACTCACAAATATACGGAGATACAAACAGAAATCCAACAGAAAATAACATAAGATAAAGAAATACTAAAAACAAAAAAAAAAACACTATTGTATCATTTAATGCAGCAAGAAAAACATTTGTAATAACCTGATATCTATTTCCTATGAAACCTGACTAAGTATTGACTTTTATAGCTGGAAATTATAGGCATGGAAGTCAGGTTAGGCCTACAGGTAAGGCCTACCCTAAGCGGAAATTTAACAAAATTAGGCTTAGAATCAATTCGACTTAGAAACAGTTCTTGGAACCAATCAAGTTTGTAAGTTGAGGAACTTCTGTATGCCTGGTCATTGAGAATAGGTGCTAGTGATCTTAACAATAGAAATTGCTTTAAAAACTCACTCCCTCACGCCCTGCAGGTTGCCGTCGTTTTCCGGCCTCTCGGCCGACAACAGCATGACATTACCCGGATGTTTCTCCTTGAAGTTGAGAAGTCCGCTACCTCTCTCCCTGCCTCTGATCAAGCGCATCACGGAGGTCACGGGCCTGGAGTGCGCCGACCTTTCCAACCAACAGCCGCTGATCTCCCTCATCGTGGAGCAAGCTTCGGATGGCCGGTCCGAGTGTAATAGCAATCGGGGACTCTTCGTGGTGAGGTTTTCTCTTATATAAAGAGAGAGAGAGAGAGTCTCTCTCTCTCTCTCTCTCTCTCTCTCTCTCTCTCTCTCTCTCTCTCTCTCTCTCTTTGTGTGCTCTACTCCTGTAAAAATGAGTTAAAATTAATATCTTCAGTTTGTGAATTTTGGAAATTATTAGGATATTGACTGATCAGTGTTTTTGGAAAATTAATTTGCATTTACAGCTTTTGCTAATTGGAAAATTTGAAATAATTATCCTCTTAGTTTGGTATAAGATTTAGTGGGGCAGATATCTGTTTACTTTCTAATTCTTGTATACTGTAATTTTTCTTTATTCAATTGTCATTTGACTTGGTAACACTTGCTGTAATTTATTCTAGATTTTTTCTACCGTACAATATACAGTATCTAGACCACAGCACAGTATGTAAAGTAAAGTGCATATTGTTTACATATGCATTATGAATATTACGAAATGCATAAATGAGGGAGGCAAACGACCCAATAGCTTGACCATTATCTATATCAAGAAGAAGGAATCAGTTTCGGACGTAAGCACCAAATGTCAACAGATCTCTAAGAGCTTGAGAATGTTAATATGGGAAACTATTCTAAAATCATCTTAACCCTTTTACCCCCAGGCTCTTTGGAAATTTCCAACCCTTAACCCCCAAGGGGTTATTTTTTTCCCATCACATTTTGCAGTATACTTTTTTTAAATTGCTCTAACAGTTAATTTTTGTCATAGAGAGGTCAGGTTGGTCTCACTCTCTTGGAAAATGCCTGAATTTTCTCAAAAAATTATCAAAAATATGAAAAAAAAAATTTTTATAGCATTTATTTGCAAGGACGTACCGGTACGTCCATGGGGTTAAAGGGATGGCTTTTGTGAAACGTACCAGTACGTCCTTTGGGGGTAAAAGGGTTAATATAGAAAACTATTCTAAAATCATCTAGATATCATATTTTTTTTTTTTTTTCCAGACTTTGCCAGATCAACAGCACTGTTATTTCATGACGAGTGCCGGCGAACTCCCGGGCGTCATGGTCAGCTCCGTTCCGTTCACTCACCCGACGCACATAACCAGCATTCTGATGTGTCTTCGAGCTCAGACGGCCTTCAATACTCTCATTGCCTCTTGCGTTCGACCTGCCAGCAAGCAAGGTAGGTTTAAATGTTGAATTTTGGAGATATTGGTTTTTTTAAGGAGGTTTCTTGCATTTTGTGGTATTTAATTTTATATGGATTGTAGTACGGTATAGATTGATCATTCGTTTTGTTTTTCCAACTAGGGTTGTAGCTTAGCTAGTAATGATAATATAATAATAATATATGAAATATTTATTTTAATTTTGTTACTGTTCTTAAATATTTAATTTTAATTGTTAATTAATTCTCTTATTTCTTCCTTTCCTCACTTGGCTATTTTCCCTGTTGGAGCCCCTGGGCTTATTGCCTCTTGCTTTTCCAATTAGGGTTGTAGCTTAGCAAGTAATAATAATAATGATAATAATACATATATACATACATATACCATGGCACTTGCCCCAATTTTTGGGGGGGTAGCCGACATCAAACAAATGAAACAAAAAAGGGGACCTCTCCTCTCTAATAATAATAATAATAGTTCTTAACTAAACTGTTTAGTTTCTCTATTTTGTATTCTAATAAATGTCAATCATTTTTATTAAAGGTTCTCCTTTATAATCTTTGTTTTAGTCTGGTGATCGTAATTCATTCGATATCTTTATCAAACAGATCTCGACTCAGCGTACATGTTCGAAGTTACGGCCGCCAGCCACGAATACATCTCCGTAACTTTCGAACACCCCCAGGAAGAGAGCACCGCCACTGCCGAAATCGACTTGACCGACATTAGCAATGCTCGCTGTCGCTTGCACACGTTGACTCCGGATCTCGGCTTCTGCTCGGAAGAATATGTCACGAAAGTCTTGCAGAGGTTTGTGGGTTGGTTTTGGAGGGAAGAGTGTCCCCAGTAACTTAGGAATGATAAGATTTGGGTCTTTTCAAGATTTTAAAGTTAAAATATAACGAGTTATCGTAGATTTAGACTGAAATTTAAAGAAAATATTGTAGATTTTGTCTTAAATTCAACAAATTATCCTAGCTTTGGTCTGAAATTCAATAAATTAGCCAAGATTTGGTCTGAAATTCAATAAATTAGTCAGGATTTGGTCTGAAATTCAATAAATAGCCAAGATTTGGTCTGAAATTTAATAAATTAGCCAAGATTTGGTCTGAAATACAATAAATTAGCCAAGATTTGGTCTTAAATTCAATAGATTAGCCAAGATTTGGTCTGAAATTCAATAAATTAGCCAAGATTTGGTCTGAAATTCAATAAATTAGCCAAGATTTGGTCTGAAATTCAATAAATTAGCCAAGATTTGGTCTGAAATTCAATAAATTAGCCAAGATTTGGTCTGAAATTCAATAAATTAGCCAAGATTTGGTCTGAAATTCAATAAATTAGCCAAGATTTGGTCTGAAATTCAATAAATTAGCCAAGATTTGGTCTGAAATTCAATAAATTAGCCAAGATTTGGTCTGAAATTCAATAAATTAGCCAAGATTTGGTCTGAAATTCAATAAATTAGCCAAGATTTGGTCTGAAATTCAATAAATTAGCCAAGATTTGGTCTGAAATTCAATAAATTAGCCAAGATTTGGTCTGAAATTCAATAAATTAACTTAGATTTGGTCTAAAATTTTTACAAAATTGCCTAGATTTGATTTTAAATTCAACAAATTAGCCTAGATTTTGACTGAAATTCAATAATTAATCCAAGATTTGGGTTAAAATTTTAAATAAATAGCCTAGATTTGACCTTAAATTCAGCAAAGCCTAGATTTTAACTGAAATTTAACAAATAAATCTAGGTTTGGTCTCAAATTAAACAAATTAGCTTAGATTTAGTCTAAAATTTTAACAAAATAGCCCAGGTTTGGTCGGAAATTTTAATTAACTTAGATTTGGTCTGAAATTCAACAAATTAACCTAGGTTTGGTCTGAAATTAAATAAATTAACATAGAATTGGTCTAAATTTTAATGAAATAGCCCAAGTGGTAAAAAACTTTAATTAACGTAGATTTGGTCTGAAATTCAACAGATTAACTAACATTGGATCTAAAATGTTAACAAAATAGCCCAGGTTTGGTCTAAAAATTTAACATAGATTTTGTCTAAAATTCAACAAATTAACTATTGGGTCTAAAATGTTAACAAAATAGCCTACGTTAGGTCTAAGATTTAACCCATTAACCTAGACCTGGTTTAAGATACTGTACGGAAATTCTTGAACCATATTTGCTCAAGTACTGTCGGCATTACACGAGAGTCTAATTAACGATCCTTCGGCCTCCGGCTGTACTTACTTTATATCCTTTTACATCACGTCATTTCATTTTGCTCTCCAAACTCTTCTAGCTTTTACTTTGTAGCGTAACGTTGGAGCAAATGCTTTTTTGTTGACCAGGCGGACATGAGTCTTTTTATAGTTTATTTAGGACATATTTGTTTTTGATGTTGTTAATAGTTTATATATGACACATCTGTTTTGACGTTGTTGCCTTTTTTAGAATGATTTATTGTTAATTTGTTCTCTTCATTTATTTATTTCCTTATTTCCTTTCCTCACTGGGCTATTTTTCCCTGTTGGAGCCCCTGGGCTTATAGCATCTTGCTTTTCCAACTAGGGTTGTAGCTTGGATAGTAATAATAATAATAATAATAATATTAGGTGCTGAATGGCCTTACGAGCCCCAGCACTTGTCTGTATGCCAACACATACACCGAATAGTCAGTCCTATTCCGTACGCATTCTTCATCAATCCATTGTCTTCTCTTCCTACCTCTGCTTCTTTTGCAATCACTGGAGACTCATTCTGTTACAGTATTCTTAATGTCCATTTATTATCTGTCATTCTCATTATATGTCCTGTTCATGTCCATTTCTTTTTCTTACATGTGGTTATATAGAAATTAAAATGAAAGGTTCGAGTTTAATTGTTGCCCTAAACTAGAGGCAAAATACTGAAAAAGGTGTCCTTGGCAAGAGTATACTGTATAAGTTATTGAAATTTAGCCACTGTAATATCAAATATCTTTAGTAACTTTAGATTTCAGCCTCATGCAGTATTTTTTTTTTCTATTACAGTATACTGTATTCAATGCTTCTTAGAGATCTTACAAAATAACTGTTAATATTTTACAGTATATGCAATGCTTATTTCTTTTTATGTAAATGTTATTAAATAACTTTTAACATAAGACATATCAGTACTGTATATTAATAGCATCTTTCCAACATAGAATTTTCCGTATAAGCATAGCTTTCTATCATAGAAAATAATTGAAAAAAGTTCAGTGATTACAGTAACTCGTATGCTTATATATATTCTCTGTTGATGAGTTTAAAACACTGTACAGTGGATCCTCTAATACCCAGGGCACCAGCTGCCCGTTGAGATACTACCGCTTGAGAGTTAGGGGTCCTTTGACTGGCCAGACAGTACTACGTTGAATCCTTCTCTCAGGTTACGGTTCTTTCCCTTTGCCTACACAGACACCGAATAGTCTGGATTATTCTTTACAGATTCTCCTTTGTCCTCATACACCTGACAACACTGAGATTACCAAATAATTCTTCTTCACCCAAGTGGTTAACTATGGCAATGTAATTGTTCACTGGCTACTTTCCTCTTGGTAAGGGTAGAAGAGACTAGCTATGGTAAGCAGCTCTTCTAGGAGAAGGACACTCCAAAATCAAACCATTGTTTTCTAGTCTTGGGTAGGGCTATAGCCTCTGTACCATAGTCTTCCACTGTCTTTGGTTAGAGTTCTCTTTCTTGAGGGTACACTCGGGCACACTGTTCTATCTGGTTTCTCTTCCTCTTGTTTTGTTAAAGTTTTTATTGTTTATATAGGAAATATTTATTTTAATGTTGTTACTATTCTTAAAATATTTTATTTTTCCTCGTTTCCTTTCCTCACTGGGCTATTTTCCCTGTTGGGGCCCCTTGGCTTATAGCATCCTCATTTTCCAACTAGGGTTGTAGCTTAGCATTTAATAATATTAATAATAATAATAATAAAAGGATATACTTGTTGAGCTCATGATATTGTGTTTGTTTCTGTTATTTATAAATCTAGGATAAGTAGTAGAATAGATATTTTGGCATTTTAATTTTTTTTCAGTTTAGTAAAATGGTAAATAGATTTGAAATTTAAAAGGCGAAATTGAAGTAATTTATTTTAGTATCATGGATTTTGTCTGTTTATTATTGTTATACGTAAGGGATAAGCAGTAGAATAGATATTTTTGTTCAGTTGTTTAGTAAAATGGTAAATAGATTTGAAATTTAAAAGGCAAAATTAAAGTAATTTATTTTAGTATCATTGATTTTGTGTTTATTGTTTTTATATTTGAATTACATTTAGAGTTGATCAAACTATTTGCATGTCATGATTCACAGTACTTGGGTTTGTCAGATAGTGGATGTTTGGAGCTTAACCCTTTTACCCCCAGGCTAATTGGAACTTTCCAACCCTTAACCCTCAGGGGTTATTTTTTTTTCAAGCACATTTTGCAGTATATTTTTTTTGAATTGCTCTAACAGCCTCAATTTTTGTCATAGAGGTCAGGTTGGTCTCATTCTTTTGGAAAATGCCTGAAGTTTCTCAAAAAATGATCAAAATTATGCAAAAAAAAAAATGTAAATAGCAGTTTTTTGCAAGGTTGTACCAGTACGTCCATGGGGGTAAAGGGATGAGTTTTGTGAAACGTATCAGTACGTCCTTTGGGGTAAAAGGATTAAATATTGATTATTACACTAAATAAAAAAAAAATGTTTGGAGGTGAAATTTTAGAAACTGTGTTCTTGATTATTTCGAGTCCTGTCAATGACGTAGTGAAAATGGCAACAAATTGACTATGCTGTCATGATTCACAGTACTTGGCTTTGTCAGATAGAATATATTTGGAGCTTAAATATTGATTATTACACTAAATAAAAAAAAAATGTTTGGAGGTGAAATTTTAGAAACTGTGTTCTTGATTATTTCGAGTCCTGTCAATGACGTAGTGAAAATGGCAACAAATTGACTATGCTGTCATGATTCACAGTACTTGGCTTTGTCAGATAGAATATATTTGGAGCTTAAATATTGATTATTACACTAAATAAAAAAAAAAATGTTTGAAGGAGAAATTTTAGAAACTGTGTTCTTGATTATTTCGAGTCCTGTCATGACGTAGTGAAAATGACAACAAATTGACTATGCTGTCATGATTCACAGTACTTGGCTTTGTCAGGTAGAATATATTTGGAGCTTAAATATTGATTATTACACTAAATAAAAAAAAAATGTTTGGAGGTGAAATTTTAGAAACTGTGTTCTTGATTATTTCGAGTCCTGTCAATGACGTAGTGAAAATGGCAACAAATTGACTATGCTGTCATGATTCACAGTACTTGGCTTTGTCAGATAGAATATATTTGGAGCTTAAATATTGATTATTACACTAAATAAAAAAAAAATGTTTGGAGGTGAAATTTTAGAAACTGTGTTCTTGATTATTTCGAGTCCTGTCAATGACGTAGTGAAAATGGCAACAAATTGACTATGCTGTCATGATTCACAGTACTTGGCTTTGTCAGATAGAATATATTTGGAGCTTAAATATTGATTATTACACTAAATAAAAAAAAAAATGTTTGAAGGAGAAATTTTAGAAACTGTGTTCTTGATTATTTCGAGTCCTGTCATGACGTAGTGAAAATGACAACAAATTGACTATGCTGTCATGATTCACAGTACTTGGCTTTGTCAGGTAGAATATATTTGGAGCTTAAATATTGATTATTACACTAAATAAAAAAAAAATGTTTGAAGGAGAAATTTTAGAAACTGTGTTCTTGAAATAGAGTCCTGTCAATGACGTAGTGAAAATGACAACGAATTGATTCTGCCTCTTTTTCCAGGTGCATGTCAATCCCCGTCACGATGCGGGCAGTGATGCGGAAGGTGGCCAAAGAGGAGAGAAGGGACACCATCGCCAGCGGAGACACGGCCGTCATGATGGGGGGCGGCAAGCTGAACTCTGACCTGAACCAGAACACGAAGTTTATGCTGAACGACTACGACAAGATAAGCGTTCGGCGCGATCAGCTGATGGCCCCCCACATGACCAACCTGAATAACGTGGTGGCCAACACGGCCTCCGGTGGTGGCCAGAACTATTACAACGGGCCGTATTCGGGCAGCAACCACCACACTGGCAATTCGGAGACCAACACTAATCCCTTAGCGGCCCTGGGAAACGCGGTGCAGGAGGCCGGAACGCCCCTCGGCTACGGTGCGCTGCTGGGGGCGGTGAATCACAAATCCGGTCTTAATCAGTCTTTTTTAGGTGATGCTAAAACTGCAAAAGTTAGAAAGAAAAAACAGGGTGTGGATATTGATAAGAAAAGTCCAAAATTTGGTGACGATGTCATTGACATCGATGATGGAAGCTCGGATGCATTTCTAGCCGACGGTGTCGCTAGTATGATGGAAAAAAGACCTGATGTGAAATATGAAAAGATTCCAAATTTTATCAATAAGCGAAGGTCGTCTAGTGATAGTGGTGCTACTGATTTTGCAACGAGTGATTTAGCAGCTTTAAGGGAACAAGTGTACGGTCCGGCCAGTGTCGCAAACTATGCAAAAATCAACTCCTACACACACAAGGAAAACAAGGAAGTCGTCAAGAAAGTGAAGAAGCCTAGGATCGACGGGAGCGATTCCCGCAAGTCGCCCATAGTCTTGGACCTGACGGAAACGGAGGGATCCGGAAAGAAGGTTGGCGGGAGTAGCAGCAGCCACGCCTCGTCCCTGAGTGCAGCTCTCCTGAAGAGGCCAGGCATCGAGATCATCCCGATTCCGATATCGATCCCTTCCTCCATCACCGTGACTCCCGTGGTGAAGTCCGAGGACAAAAACAAGGACAAGAAGGATCGGCGGGACAAGAAGGACCTCGACAGGAGAGACAAGAAGAGAAAGCGTGAGGATTCTCCAAGCAGTAATAGCTCCAGCAGTACGTCTAAAGCATCCAAAGTACAAATAATTAGTAGTAGCTTAAAACACTCATCAATATCATCTTTAGAGAAATTTAAGAGTGAAAGTGGTAGTAAGTCTGGATTGTCTGGGATCACAGTCAAGCCCAGCACACCGCCGTATCAGTCGCCATCTAAGAAATCATCTCTCTCACCCAGCATTTCAAAGTCAGTACTTCACAATAAAGTATCTGTCAGTCCAACTCATAAGCCAAATAAAGTCATCTATAGCCCAAGTAATAGTGGTAGCGGTCAGTCGTCTTCATCCTCATCATCGCCCAAGGGAAGGAGCAGTCCTAAGCCTTCCACTGGAAGCCCAAAACATTCCAACATGTCTCCAAAACACACTAGTTTAGGTAAGCCAAGCATGACGCAACTGAAGTCAGCATCTCCAACTTTTTCTAAGCCATCCCTATCTCCTAAACTGACTAAAAGCAAAGATAAAGAAAGAAGTTCCAGCTCAAGTCCGTCACGTCCAGCAACTTCGAGTTCTTCGTCGTCGTCTTCAAGTTCCTCGCCAAGTACTGGGTCTAAAGCAAAGGTGTCGAGCTCGTCATCAGGGAGCGAGAAGATTAAGGCCAGCATCAGTGACGCTCTGACGATCACCAAAGTCTCCACCGGTGAATCGTCGTCGTCCTCGTCGCTTGCCACTTCGTTTCTCGCAAATGCTCAACCACAAGCTGCTCCAGCTTCTTTGGATGATAAAGCTCCTTCGTTTTCCCTTGACAAGGCAAAAGTATCTCCTCCCAAAAATAGAAAAGGATCAAGTCTCTCTGATATAGTAGATAAACTAAGAGCTGGTGTGGGTGGCAGTTCAGATTCTGTCACCATCATTGAAAAGAGTGACAAGGATCCAAAAGATTTAGTAAAGTCAGGCTCTGGAGAGAAGAAAGAGGGGGACAAGAAAACAGACTATACAAGCAAGACCTCGAATGTAGGCATCAAATTAACCATTAACAAAGCCAAAATGAAGGATGGCAACGGTTCCAAATCTTCATCCTCCTCCTCCTCTTCCTCGTCTTCATCAAGCTCAAAGTCAGCAATCTTAAAATCCTCGTCGGGATTAAAGCCAGGAGTAGCCAGCGGTCCGGCATCGAAGAAGACCCCATTGTTAAGCAGTTTACCCCCAATACCAAAATTACCTCGTTCGTCAGTGTCAAACGTAACTGCCACTGCAGTCTCCCCTCTTGGTGCTTCAAGCTTACCCGGGGTACATTCGAGTCCTCTGCAGTATCAGCGAGAAAGGACCAAAGACAAGGACAGAGATATCAAGGACAAAGAAAAAGACAAAGATCGATCGAGTTCGGGTGATCGGAATAAATCCAAGGAATCCTCGCCCGGAAAATACCTCTCGAACAGTAGCTCATTAGACATGAAGAAATTGGGGCAGAATAAATCCTCTCTTCCTAAACCTCCATCGAAAGAGGACCACGTCCAGAACCAAAGAAAACTGGATCCCGATAATCCGGAAAAGGTTGCCAAATCGATGTTTCAATCTGACCTGGACGCGGAGAAGAAGGAGAAGTTAGGGCCAACCAAGGCAGAAGCAGATTCGACTTTAAATTCCTTCCTAGACTCTTCAACACCCGGAAGGAATCTCGAAAACTCTTCAGATAAAGGAAGCTCAGGGATTCACAATTCATTATTAGGTATCAACAAACTGTCCTCAACAGGGACAGGTTCATCCATCTCGCCGTCGGTGAACTCCACGGGCTCTGGAGACGTGCGATCCAGGGATATCTATCAACAACCGCAATATAAACCTAACAAGGATGCCAAAGATGATGGGAAGGGGAAAACAGACATGGTACCTCCTCGCCCTCCAGTTAGTTCCGGCGTCAGTGGTCCAAACGTTTCCGTTTTTGACCACGCCGCCGACCTCAACACGACGCCGGTTGTCTCTTCCACAACGGCAAGCTCTAGTCCAAGCACAGCTATGTCAAATCGCCAGCCCTTGATGCACCCACCGCCCTCGAAGTCTTTGGACAGCAAAGATCAAAGCAACAACGCCGCCTTGGATCACGTAGAGAAATCGCCGTCGGTTTCCATCAAGATTGTGAAGTCTCCCGCTCCCGTAGCTTCTCCGCTTAGTATGATTTCTCCCCACTCGGTTGCTTCTCAGCCGTCTCCTTGTATAATCGACGACGATTTAATGGACGAAGCATTGATGGGGACTCGTAAGTAATGAACTGTCAGGATTTGTAAATTTTTTTTACTATTATACATCAATTTGTACAAAGCAATGGAGGTTTAGATATTGTTATGGATAAGCTATATTATATATATAAATGAATATATATAAGGTAATTTATTGGGTTAGATTTTTATTATGTGCAAGTTTTTCTTTTGTATAAGGAACATATTTGTATTTTTTTTAATTGCCGTTCTGAAAATATTGTTTATCGGTTTGAAGGGGATCAGTTTTTGCCGAGGCTAATAGAAATAGTTCATGACTGAGTGGGTTACCGTTACCTAAGTAAATATCCATCGTGATAGCCAAGTAATTTTCTTTAGCATCTGCAATATTTATACAGTGATACTATATATGTAAGCTAAGGTTATGACTGTATATGAAAGTTTGTACATTGTTTTTTTTTTTTTCAAACGGATCAACAAAAGGAAATTACAGGATAAGGATCTCACTTCTGACTGGCTTTGAGAGTGAGTGTCCCTCTGATTTCAGATGATTTTGATCATTTGCATAATGATCACCCCTCAGAAGGTATGCCCTTGTGTTATTAAATGTTTAATATCGAATTGGAAGTTTTACTACCTCTGGAAAATGCTGTGTGGTTAGCAGAAATTTATTTTCAGATGGTAGGAAACCCTGCCTACCTCCAGAAAATGCTGTGTGGTTAGCAGAAATTTATTTTCAGATGGTAGGAAACCCTGCCTACCTCCAGAAAATGCTGTGTGGTTAGCAGAAATTTTAAAGGTCTAGGACCTCCAATTTCAGATGGTAGGAATGCCTGCCTACCTCCAGAAAATGCTGTGTGGTTAGCTGTAATTTAGAAAGGTCTAAGAGCTCTATTTTCAGATGGTAGGAAACCCTGCCTACCTCCAGAAAATGCTGTGTGGTTAGCTGTAATTTAGAAAGGCCTAAGACCTCAATTTTTGATGGTAGGAAACCCTGCTTATCTCCAGAAAGTTGTGTGGTTAGCAGAAATTTGAAAGGTCTAGGACCTCCATTTTCAGACAGTAGGAAACCCTGCCTACCTCCAGAAAATGCTGTGTAGTTAGCAGAAATTTGAAAGGTCTAAGACCTCCATTTTCAGATGGTAGGAAACCCTTCCTACCTCCAGAAAATGCTGTGTGGTTAGCAGAAATTTGAAAGGTCTAAGACCTCCATTTTCAGATGGTAGGAAACCCTGCCTACCTCCAGAAAATGCTGTGTGGGTAGCAGAAATTTGAAAGGTCTAAGACCTCCATTTTCAGATGGTAGGAAACCCTTCCTACCTCCAGAAAATGCTGTGTGGTTAGTAGACATTTAGAAAAGTCTAAGACCTCCATTTTCAGATGGTAGGAAACCCTGCCTACCTCCAGAAAATGCTGTGTGGTTAGTAGACATTTAGAAAAGTCTAAGACCTCCATTTTCAGATGGTAGGAAACCCTGCCTACCTCCAGAAAATGCTGTGTGGTTAGTAGACATTTAGAAAAGTCTAAGACCTCCATTTTCAGATGGTAGGAAACCCTGCCTACCTCCAGAAAGTTCTGTGTGGTTAGCAGAAATTTGAAAGGTTTAGGACCATTTTCAGATGGTAGGGAACCCTGCCTATCTCTAGAAAGTTCTGTGTGGTTAACAGAAATTTGAAAGGTGTAGGACATCCATTTTCAGATGGTGGGAAACCCTGCCTCATATAGAATTGAATTGAAATGTGCCTAACAAAGTGTTTCTACCACAATATTTATTTGTGGATGTCAAGCCCTGCCATTATTGTTCCTTCCAGATGTAGTTGCTTTGTGGTGAAGAATGTTTAGTGTGAGAAAGGAGAGAAAGATAAAGATATCCTCCTTGCCTTTGAGAACATTTTAGATTAAAGAATAAAAGTACTGAATTACCCCTGTGGGTGTTTGGAATTAACTTTGAAGTAAAAGATGAAGTAGATTATTGAGAAATCTTATGGAACCCAGAGTGATTTTCAAGTTCAAAATCAGTTTAGAGAAAGAATGATTATTGAGAGTTGGGATTTGCATAAGTGATTTTTTTTTAAATTTTCGAAATAAACAATTTTTGTTTTTATTGGGATTTTACTGTTGCAATAATAGGTTAAATTCAAGTAATGTTGTGGCAGATATATAAAGCAGTTGAAGAGTAAGGAAAGAGAGAGAGAAGCGCAAACAATTTTGCTGGTACCGATTTCAATGTCAGCTGTTTGATCTTCATGATGTAAGGTGGGTCCTTTGCAATTGGCTTCATTAATTCCTGTACACTTCACAGGAAGCTTGGGAAATATATGTCCGCTGTGCATTGTACAGGTAACCTGTATATAGCAAAAGAGAAATTGTTTACAAGCTCAGCTACTTATTTTACAGTGTTACTTGCTACAATATAGGCCCAGGATTCAGATGTCGGGAAGCCAAGTGTACAATATGTATCAACGTGGTAGGCATATACTAGAATGTGATGGTTTTGAAATTCTGATGAGAATTTGTTTATTTATTGAAAATAAATTTTATGTACCGGTAATATATTATATAATGTTAATAACTGATATCTTCGTTATCTCACACCTTGCCTTTTAAGCATAAACCCTTACTTCAGTTTCAAGTTAACAATTATCTGTTTGTGGTCTGGGGAAAGTAATTGTTAGGTATGTTGTCATTTCTCTGTCCATGATTGTCAATTGAGGAATTTATAAAATCCAGGAATTCTGATTTATTCATAACTATTCTTGTGTCATAAGTTTTTTTTCAAGAGCAAGAGAAAATGTTCTTTCAACTCTCAAGATAGTGTGGTATTTGAGTTTTGTTTGGATAGAGAAAGGATTAGTTTTGTCGCATGCTTATTTCATTGAAGAGAAAAAGTAATTTTGTCTCTTTTAATATTCACTAGAAATGCTTATTTGTATTCAAAAGCTGTACTAGAATTTTTCCATCGCACTCCACTTCGTCCAGACAGGTAAACCTTGGTTGTATGTATTGAGGAATGTGCAGCTATAAAAAATCCCTCCTCGTGTATCCTAGAAAGTGCTGGATCAGTACCATACGACTGAAAATGTTCACAAGGTACGTACTCTAACAATCTCTATAATATACATTGCATATAAAAATTGTTTGCTTTATATTAAAAGTATTGAAAAGTATTAGTTAAGGAAATAGAAGGAAGAAAGGTTGGAAGGCTCAGGACTTCTTTTGTGTCTAACTCAAACGTAAAACTTTTATGGGTGATGATTGTTGGCCTCCTAACACTTTACGTTCTTAGGTGGTAGTTGAACTAGGAGTTCCTTATTTAGATTGTTGTCGGAATAGTGCTTTTATGTTTGGTTAGTATGATTTGCCTGTCCTGGGTGTACTGTATATTCGTTTGGAGTTGGAGTTGTTTTTCCCTACTGAATACAGTGCATTGACTGACATAAAGTTTAGGTAATGAATACAATGCATTGACTGACTTAAGGTACAGAATACAGTGCATTGACTGACTTAAGGTACAGAATACAGTGCATTGACTGACTTAAGGTACAGAATACAGTGCATTGACTGACTTAAGGTACAGAATACAGTGCATTGACTGACTTAAGGTACAGAATACAGTGCATTGACTGACTTAAGGTACAGAATACAGTGCATTGACTGACTTAAAGTTTAAGTAATGAATACAGTACATTGACTGACATAATGTTCAAGGACTGAATACAGTGCATTGACTAACGTTAAGTTTAGGTCACGCGTCCAGCGCTGAAATCTACCTTGGCTATTCTTTGCCTTATGTCTATTTAACTTTAGCTTAAGATAAAATTTTCCATGTTTACTGTGGACAGAAAGATGGATTTAGAGTTTTTTACCACTTAATGTTTTGGAAAGTAGCATAATTTTACGTTTGAGTTATGAACCATGTTGTCCCCTTTGTCTTCGGTTAGGTTAGAAAAGGTTATCTTATATAACAGTATATATAAATGAAATACCGTCTTCCCTGCCCTAGGGGCAGTTTATCTACATAAAAGTGTGGACTCCAGGCTCCCTATACTGTATCTATATTCAATTCATTCCAGGCTCCCTATAAACCTGGTACAGCATCTTCAATGCCATATTTGTTTGCTAGAATATGATATGTCTCTCACCTAGAAGAGCTTCCATTATTGGGATGATGGCCTCGCCACAGTCGTTTGTTTACCATTGGAAGCCGTTGTTTACTTGCAAGGTCCCTGAAGTACACAGGAACAGTAACATTCCACTTCTAGTCTTTTACTGACAGTTGTGCAAGTCTCGGAAGAATCTTTCTCAATGTTCAGGGAGAGTACGGTGGATCAGGATCTAGTTTGCTTTTGTTTTGTTTGGCTAGAGAAGAAATAGTAGGGTTTTGATAGTCATTCACTAGGTCAGGCTCCCATTATTTGACCCTCACACTCTTTTGCTTTTATTCCCTGGGGATATGTTAGGTTTACATTGTAAGCGTTAGTTTGTAACTTGCTTCGCTTGCAAATTATAGTGTTAGTTTTTAACGTGTTTTACTTGCAAACTACATAGCCTAGCTTATTGTGTAGTGGGGATAACTTATGTCTTCCATAGTTATTTTATTGGATCCTTTTCCTTCTTTCATTTCTATACTGCTGCTATCCTTTCCTCTTGCTAATTCTGCTAGAAAATTTTCCCTCTGAGCCTTTTAGGTTTGTTTTTGATAAATTTTATAGAATGTAAGCTGGAACAGAGGGTCTTTGATTTATCTGTTTCCTATCAGACTTCATGGGGACAGTTTTGCTTGTGGCTGAACAGTCCATAGTTTTCCCTCCTTCAGCCTCATGAGACTGAAATCATACCCTCTTTGGGAAACTTAACTTTATTACTTCTTTCTTTTCTAATCCAGAAATAGAACTCCATCGATTCTTTTCTAACCCAGAACCTTTACACCTGGATATTCTTGCCCAATATCTATAGAAGACCTTTCAACCACCAGCATTATTTGATTTGCTGTATGATTCTTCCTCCACTCGACAAGCAGTATGTAAGGCATAGGTGGCCTTCCGGAGGGCCAGGACCCCTTGCTAGATAAACCCATACTTCTTGGCTTCCTTTTTGGTCCGCCTCTGCCGATAGGAAGTATGAGCCTTCAATAATTTTGTCACTAATGGCTCTGATAGAATCTCTCCAGCAGACTTTAGATGTGGAATTAGAATTGGATGTGTCTAACGATTGCTGTCCTTTACTTTAGAACAGATTTCTTTATTACTGTACTCCTGTCTTGGAATTAGAATCGGATGCTTCCTAAGACTACTGTTTTTTATTTTTGAACAGCTTTCTTTACCAACTACTACTGTTTCCTGGTCATCCAATAGTGCTTGATTTTTTGTCAGGATTAGATTATACTATGAGTTGTTTCTCTTAAAAGGCTTCCACGGGTGGCAGTAATTTTAATAGCCTTAGCATCGGAGACCAAAGTCCACAAACTATTTCCTTTTCCCAGAGCTAGCACTCCTCACTCTCAGTCCCAGCCACCTGATACTGAATCCAGGTCTTCTCGATGTGGCCAAAAAGGAAAAGCCCTGTTCATTGATGGTGGTGTATCTAATACATTTTGGCATTACATCCCCCTTTGTGAAAGCCTCTATTTGTATAGATCTATCATTGGAAAGTAGTCTTATGGAACACCCAAACCAATGTATCCCTTTCTACAGGAGCTACCCATTTTCTTACAACCTCCTTCATAGTGATGGTAGTTCTCCATCTGCTAACTAAGTGGTTTGAGAAAAGTAGTGCCATAGCCTCTGTACCATGGTCTTCCACTGTCTTGGGTTAGAGATCTCTTGCTTGAGGGTACACTCGGGCACACTATTCTATCTAATTTCTCTTCCTCTTGTTTTGTTAAAGTTTTCATAGTTTGAATAGGAAATATTTATTTAAACGTCATTGTTCATAAAATATATTTTTCCTTGTTTCCTTTCCTCACTGGGCTATTTTCCCTGTTGGGGTCCTTGGGCTTATAGCATCTTGCTTTTCCAACTGGGGTTGTAGTTTAGCAAGTAATAATAATAATAATTAGGTTTCTTTGCGAGCAGTTTTAGGTCATCCAGAGGATTACAGGTTGGTCTGGCCACAGGGTGTTCATATGACATTACGTGAAACAAATCCGAGTGGTTCAGCTTACTACTTGCATTCTTCTGTTTGATTATAGGTCCTAGAGATGGTAAGTCTGGCAGAGAGGCCAGGGATCTTCAGTCCCTTGGCAGATTTCTCATCTCGAGTTGAGTGCGTTCACTTATTAGTTCTCCACTCATACGATGCAAGTTTGAGCTGTTCCTTTGGTAGGGGTTTTATAGCAAACTTGACCCTTGTGGTTCACGAGTCTACCTTTTTATGTTTGGTTCTCTTCTTGGGGAGCACACAAAAGTTCAAACTTGGAGCGAATGTTTTTACGTTGAACAGGCTGACGGTCTATCTTCATAGTTTATATACAACATTATTTAATGTTTTTACTGTTCTTGAAATATTTCATATTAATTGTTCATTACTTCTCTTGTAGTTTATTTATTTCCTTTCTTTCCTAGGCTATTTTTCTCTGTGGAAGTCCTTGGGTTTATAGCATCCTGCTTTTCCTGCTAGGGTTGTAGCTGAGCTAGTAATAATAAAAAGTGGTTTTGACAAAGTAAAAACCTTTTTTTTTGGGGGGGGGAGGTAGTGTGGGGTTCCGAAACACCTTCCGCCTCCCTAGACTCATTTACTGAAGGGTATAAGATGCCTAGTCTAATTGGGAAGGATGGTTTCCAGTGGTAAACAAATGCCCAAGCGGCACTGCTTCTTTCCTGGAAGCAGTAATGGTTCTGCTTTGATGGATTTCTAGAGAACTTGGAAGTCCAAGCTTTAACAGGAACACTGTATGTCTTTGATTTATAATTGGTTCACTGTTCTAGCCTATCAGGGAAGTGCTACCTTTGAATTTCAGTAGAGTATTTGCTTAGCTGTTTTGCATCGAATAATTCTTTTCCCCTGTTGGCCTTTCGTATGTTTTCTTGTAGAATACTTAAATGTATTCTTAAAAATAAATGGACTTCTAGGCACTAACTCTTCCAATATATATGATGTATCCTGCCTCACCGTGTCTCTTATCTTGTACAATACTTAATGTGAGCAATGAAAAACACATCTGAACCTTCGCTGGTGCTATGGAGGAATGAAGGGGGTGGGGAGGTGTAGGGGTGAAGGGAGGATAGTCGTAGTAGGGGATGTTGATGAAGGAGAGGTCTAACTGGTGAGGGACCTATGGTCGTGGTTCTATCACGCCCCAGTAACTATACCGACACAATGAGTGAGCGAGCTGGGTTAATTCCTGGCATTCCTTTTTTCCGTGGTATGTTTAGCAATATTTATGCCTTAGAAGTGGTGCTTTAAGGAGCATTTCACTGGGCGACACAGGTTCCTCGCCCAGAAATAGATTTTTCCTTCGTCAAAATCCCTTTTTTAATAATCGGTTGACTTGTAGACATTAACACTTCCAATATTTATGTGTATCCTGCTCCACCTATTCAAGTCACCTTGTCTCCTATCTCCCCATCAATTATTGTTCTATTAATGTACTTTTTTCCCATTTTTACGGGGTAAACACGGTTGCCGTCTTTTTGGACTTTGCTTTGGGGGTAGTCTGTAGTCCTAATTGGCTGCCCTGCCTGACATCGCTTAGACCCAGGTAGCGTACGTTTATGTGTTGTACCAATCACCAAAATCCTTCCACACAGCAGCAAGGAGTCCTGGCACGGTTAGGTTGACAGTTCAAGACGTGTGAGGCGTCCTTTGTTTTTAGAACAGGCCCATATGAATCAACTGTTTACAAATAACAGTGAATTAATGGCTGGGATGGGTATATATATTTGTCGTAAATTGCACCATTTTCAATATTGTAATCTCCCTTGACGCTTACAGGTTGTAAAGGTTACTCATGAATGGCAGAGGCAAGGAACAGGACTATGTCCAAGAAGTTGATCATATACTTATTCGATCAGTTCCCAAGCTAGGACCATGGAGGGCTAGGATATGGCTGCTGATGACTCGGCAGGTAGAACTATAAACTGCCATCCCTAGCCCAAAAGGATGGCAAAGTTGTACATACTACCATTAACTATAGAGCTTGAGCGTGTCAAAACTCCTCTCCAACAGATGACCAGGAAGGTGTTTCCAACAGGCTGATTTTAGGACTTAAGTCCTTTTGGAGCTCAAAAGAAGTCACTTGGCGAGGAACAGTGAAAAGACTCTGCACTACCTGAAGCAGAGATGAAGGGCCTCCTATGGTCGGTTGGTGTAAGGACCCACTTGGGCTGAGTGCCAACCTCAGGAACAATCTCCCTTTTTTGAGATCCATCAGGACGACATGGCTATCTCACCCAAAAATAGATTTTTCCTACGTCAAAATCCCTTAAAATTCCTAAGTGTGCGGAGACACAAGCACGCACAGGGAAAGCACAAAGAGAAAGCACAAGGGGACCACGTGGGTACCGTGTGAGACACAAAGGGGTCGGTGACACACAAAGTCACACTGGGATTAGGAGAGCGGCGAGATATCGCGACGCGACCAGAGAACTTACTGAAGGTCGAGACCTGAGCAAGCATGCTCTCTGACCCGGGGTTAGCCTCAGGGCACGTATCACTCCGCCGGAGGTTACCCCTCATAGAAAATGGGTTTAGGGTAAACTACACAAAACACTGGTCGGATGGGAAGGAGATCCCAGATACTCCTAAGAAAGTAGTTCGAGGTAAGTACTTCGTGTTGGAACAAATATATTTTTCCTACGTGGAAATCCCTTAAATTTCCTAAGTGTCCGCATAAAAAGACAAAAGGGTAAAAACAAGGTCTAAATATTTTCTTTTTATTCTACATCAAAATAAAATATAATTCCGTTACATGAAAAAAATACTTTATTCTACTTTTCTGTGTGATGCCAATGACATAAAATAACTCACTTCAATAAAAAATTAAAGCATTTGCAACAAATATTGATATCCCAGGCAGCTGAAACATTCAATTACTTAAGGAGGGAGACTTTGTTGTACTGTACATCCATATCAACTACGAGTGTGTGCGCACTTTCGAAAGCCAACTACATCGCTGCTCATCGAAGAGCCGTTTCTTGAAATTTTTTACGTTGAAATGCAAGACGCGTCTTAATTGTCTAGAACAATTCCATTATTGAACAGTCGTAATCTAAACGTCGAAATGCAAGACACGTCTTAATCGTCTAGAGCAATTCCATTATTGAACAGTCGTAATCTAAACGTCGAAATGCAAGACACGTCTTAATTGTCTAGAGCAATTCCATTATTGAACAGTCGTAATCTAAATGTCGACGTCTTAATTGTCTAGAACAATTCCATTATTCAAGTCGTAATCTAAACGTTGAAATGCAAGACACGTCTTAATTGTCTAGAGCAATTCCATTATTCAAGTTGTAATCTAAACGTTGAAATGCAAGACATATTGAAGTCGTAATCTAAACGTTGAAATGCAAGACACGTCTTAATTATCTAGAGCAATTCCATTACTGAACAGTCGTAATCTAAACAGCAACTTCTTTTAAATTGTAGCAAAGGACGTAAGCTGGCTTTCAAAGGCATCATCCTGTTTTGTACATGTCCATGGCAAAAGTCAGTACTGTACTAATGTCTAAACTGGATCATAAACTCTTAATGAATTTAAACTTAAAGACAGCTTAAACATGTCAATTTAATACTTGAAAATATGACGGTTTTTCCTAAGTTAAAACTACAATAAATATATATATATATCTATATACTTTTTTTTCAAATTCCATAAATATTAAAATATTCAAAATCCCTCGTCCAAGGAGAGAAGAAACATAGCATTAATTTCATTAAATGAAATCATGACTAAAGCCTTGTCCGCACAATCGAGCATGCCCGATGGGCAAACAGTGATACCAGGCCACAATAGTTAGTGAAAATTATTGTTGACGTCAGAAGCGGGAAAACTAAAGGCAGGGATCTGGCAACACTGTATGACGCCAGATCACCGTCAGTGGTTTTTCCTTCATTCTTACTAACTATCGTGGTCTGGTATCGCCGTTTTCCCGTCGGGCACGCTCGATCGTGTGGACAGGGCTTAAGAGCACAAAATTTTTTTTTCACATACTGTCGACTCCTGCACATTATCTAAAAAATGTTACAGCATGTGCAGTACCCAATTTGCCTCCAAGCTACTTATGATAAAATGCAACTAATGCCCCCAAACTGTACTGGTAATGATGCAGACTGTGTGCAAGCATAATAAACCTTGTCGGTGAAAAAAAAAAAAAAAAAAATATGGCAGTACTGGTGTGCATTACCTTAAGTGTTGCTTTGTTAAACATGACCCTGGCAATATTCCACAAGGCTCTCTCGCTTTGACAGGAAAGTGTCGCATCGCCCGACGATTGCAAGGAACGATAACCACAATACACCTTATGACTAAGTGGTGACATTACACTTCTGAAATAGCACCGCCACAAAGTTGCAAATTCCCTCGGATTTCTCGCCCAATCTTCCGGGTTAACACGATTCACATCTCGTGTAGATAAACTATTTTTTCTTGTGAAAATCTGTGATGTAATCACTGCAGTGAAAAGTTTGCTTAGACGGACAATAACAGTACTTCACACAAATTATTGCAAATTACTTTCGAGGTAAACCTCGATGAACAAGTAACATGATTATCTAAATTATTAACCCTTTTACCCCCAAAGGACGTACTGGTACGTTTCACAAAACTCATCCCTTTACCCCCATGGACGTACCGGTACGTCCTTGCAAAACAATGCTATAAAATTTTTTTTTCATATTTTTGATAATTTTTTGAGAAAATTCAGGCATTTTCCAAGAGAATGAGACCAACCTGACCTCTCTATGACAAAAATTAAGGCTGTTAGAGCAATTTAAAAAAAATATACTGCAAAATATGCTGGGAAAAAAAAAAACCCTTGGGGGTTAAGGGTTGAAAATTTCCAAAGAGCCTGGGGGTAAAAGGGTTAAGAGGAACATTTTCAGCGTATCAAAAGCATCACAGACCTGGTAAAAGAAAAAAAGTAAAAGAAAAATAAAAAGGTAAAAAAGAAATAAAAAAAGCCATACTACCAGTTTTCTGATTATCAAGATAAATGCACTCCACACCTCATGAGACTATTTGCATATCAAGTAGTATACTGTAAAACATGGCGACCGATGCAGTCGTTATGCAATGGACTCGGGAAAACTCAATGATTAAACGATGGAAGGGACTTGGCGGCAGGTCCAGGAATATCAAACGATTGTGCATGCATGGTGAGGTGAAGCAGGTCCAGTATTTAAGTAAGCAAGACTGAAGGGTTGCAACGTACCCTTTACGATAGAATGACTAATGTAGTCTGTTCATCCCCCCTGTTCAACACTTACAGTACATAAGCTACTATATTCTATATAAGCTTTCAAAATAATCATATTTTATCACTGGCAATTATACAAAAATTCCTAGAAACACTTATTTATAAAGCCTATGTTAATTTATTTTTTACAAATATCAATATATATAGCACATCTTACAGTAATCAAATACTGACCAACCTCTATATAAAAAAAGGAAAAGTGGGAAGGTGGGGGGGGGGAGGAGGATGTGTTCAATTAATTATTAAAAGGTCTATCCATACAATTTGCACCACAGGTGTTCTGTACAATGACAGAAGTGTCGGTTTTTGTATGGAAAAAAGAGACAAAAGATTTCCCATTCCAAATCTACCTTAAGATTACCATTATCACATACCCCTTTGAGAAGGATAGTACCTTCTTCTTCGCTTTGCCACTTCCCGCCCAATTCGGGATTGGCCGAGCACGTCAAAATTACAGTTTCCGTTACGAATGACCTTTGGATGTGAACTTACTTTCTTCCAATCGCAGATAGCCAAGTATGATTGATGAGTATTCAGTTCCGCTATCAATTGCCACACCTGTCACACAAGAGGAAAAACAAAACAGTTGCTTTACTGGCAGAGTACTGCCGTGGGAAAAATAAAATTCGAGTAATGGTACGTGAACAGGTAGGTTATACTCATTTGTAGAGAAAAAACATAAGGGTATTATTCTTTCACGGGAAAATGTAAAAATCAAGGCATGTCACCACTATTAAATACAAAAATTCAGGTAAAAAAATTGACGGACAAATAAAAACGACTGGCTTTTCTAAAACCAATGAAGGTAAAAAGGATAAGAATGAGTGCCCCTATACTGTGGTAAATGACCCCCTGACTATAATATAACAGCCAAATTATCTGGCTCGGCACACATCTACCTTTACGGGAAAAAAAAAAATTTGTACTTAAGATTCCAAAGTAACTCCTTTTTAAAGATTTCTAATCAAAATAAACCATCTATCATTCTACAAAAGAGAGAGATTGCTTATTGGTGAGTCTAGCAGACCATGACCTTCAGATTTGGAACTCCATACACAGCGCAACTACTTCCCAACTATCAC
This sequence comes from Palaemon carinicauda, assembly GCF_036898095.1. Classification (NCBI taxonomy): domain Eukaryota; kingdom Metazoa; phylum Arthropoda; class Malacostraca; order Decapoda; family Palaemonidae; genus Palaemon; species Palaemon carinicauda. The sequence goes on along the minus strand of NC_090738.1, from coordinate 136,142,056 downwards.
AGATTCAGCAATGTTAAGTCACATTATAATCATCAGCATACTCTTGAATTGAACCTCAAAATTATATGCAATTATGATTGTGGTCGTGAGAACTTTCACTCTAAGATACCACTGCAATAGTTTAATTTAAAACAAATTGACAAAATAAATCTCTGAACAATAATTTCAAAATTATAATAGGTAAATACTGTATTATTATAATTAGAATTATGCATGATAATGAAAATAGGACCGACTGGTATTTTCCGTGATGCCAATTTTCTCGACTTTAAATTATAACGTACTGAATAAACAAATTTCCTTCATGTTTCAAGACAGTTGGGAAGGACCGACAGAGCCCCGATATCGACAAACTTCAGCCGAGGGTAATAACTTCCATTTTCTATACATTATTTCTATTCTGAATCATGATCGAGACCATGCTTTCAACGGCTCTCTTCAAGCCCAGAATATTCTCGTTCAGCGTGTGACCCATGCTCATGATGTTCGAGTTGAGAGTCTTTAACCGGTAATTCGTTTCTCTTTGGGCAGTGAGTAGGTCCGGATCTGGGAACTGCGGCGGTTCCGTCGTTATTCTGATTTTGTCCTGCTTCGAATGGCCGGCTTCGTTCGGCTGCTCGTTGGGCCATTTCCGCTTCATGTCTCTTCTCCCTGGATCTAGGGCTCCCTGGGGGATTGTCTTCATTACGGGTTCGTTTGGTTTGGCAAACCTCGGGTTCTGGACTTCGGGAACGGTGATGTAAGATGGCGACGTCATGCCTTGATGTTGCACGGACACCATAGTTTGTTGCGCTGGTATAACTTGAGTTTCCATATTAGTGGAAACCTGCGGCTGTATCTGTCCTCCCCACTCGACTTTGGGACCGACTTGAACGGCCGTGGAGTTAGAAATTTGGGGATTCATGCCCGGGACATTAGTATGAATAGGTTGCTCATAATGGACAGTACAAGACATGTTTTGCGGCTCTCCGCACGGAAGGGGCGTCGACGACGACGATACGATGGCGGAGGAAGAGACGATAGCTGGTGAAGTGTAACTTTGTACATGTGACGACGGTGTAGATGCCTGACAAGAATTTGTTATGGGTATATTTTGATAGTACGAATTGGATGTGTCTGAACGTGGCGGGGAGGAACTTCGTGGCGTGGTGATGATCAGTTCCGGAGAGGGAGGGCAGGAACCGATGTCCGGAGAGACGGATAAAGTCTCTGCCATTTGTGGAGCGCTCACGTTGGGACTCTCGGCATCTGGGTTCCCTTTTCTAGTCTTGGCGAGATCTTTCAGGTTCCCTGGAGCTGGTAACGACGGGGTGCTGTTTTTAATTATTTCATCCATTTCCTGGAAATTCAATTTCTCATCAGTACAATTTCTACTGTTTAAATCAAGCAATTTATTTATTTGTAATACATTTAAGGATGATTTTCACAACCATTCTTTAAAAGTAACATTAGCTCTTTAACCCTTTTACCCCCAAAGGACGTACTGGTACGTTTCACAAAACCCATCCCTTTACCCCCATGGACATACCGGTACGTCCTTGCAAAAAACTGCTATTTACATTTTTTTTTTTTTGCATATTTTTGATAACTTTATGAGAAACTTCAGGCATTTTCCAAGAGAATGAGACCAACCTGACCTCTCTATGACGAAAATTAAGGCTGTTAGAGCAATTTAAAAAAATTATACTGCAAAATGTGCTTGAAAAAAAAATAACCCCTGGGGGTTAAAGGTTGGAAAGTTCCAAATAGCCTGAGGATAAAAGGGTTAATAAGTAATAATTTAGGAGAGAAAAAAAGTCATACTCACTTCAAAATATTCCCAACAAATCTTCTCTTGTCCTTTGTAAAGGGCTCGATCTAACACGTTCTTATAAGTCTTAATGAGGTTGTGCCACTTCTTCTCGACTGTATAAGGAGTCACGTCGTACCCTTTGGCGTTCATCTTCTCTGCTATGTGTAAGAAAGCCTCCCTCTTTTTGACAACTATCCCCCGGACATTGCGGTATTCGCTGATGAAAAAGTGGGTCATTTCCGAGTCCCACGGTGCTAAAAGAAATGAAATATGAGTTAAAAGATAGCTTCAATGAAAAGTTCATAATTTTAACATGAAATTATAATTGCAATAATGATCTCTCGCGGTGTATTTGAGACTAAATGCTTCTTTTCAAGTATCAGAAAAACGGGTGCTAAAAGAAATTAAATAAACGAGTTTACATAGACAGCTTCAATAAAAAGTTCATAATTTAACATGAAATTATAACCACAACAATGATCTCTCGCGGTGTATTTAACTTGAAATTAAATGCTTCTTTTCAAATATAAGAAAAATGGGTGCTAAAAGAAAATAAATGAGTTAACATAGACAGCTTCAATAAAAATGTCCTAATTCAACATGAAATTATAATTACGACAATAATCTCTCAAGTGTATTTAACTTGAAACTAAATGCTTCTTTTCAAGTATAAGAAAAACGGATGTTAAAAGAAATTAGATAAATGAACATAGACAGCTTCAATAAAAATGTCCTAATTCAACATGAAATTATAATTATAACAATAATCTCTCACTCTGTATTTAACTCTAAACTAAATGCTTCTTTTCATGTAAGAAAAGCCATTAAATCAAACAGCTATCTTAGTATTGAAGGTCTTTCTTTCCCTCTGTGAATCCAACCAATACCAAATGCTTCTCTAGATGAAAGGGAAGCCATTAAATGGTTGATTATAAGGTCAAAAAATTGGCTAAATATTACTTATAGTTTTTCAAAATCATCATGACAAGTAGATGAAAATAAATATATGAATGAACACACTTGCAATCAGGGCAAGAACTTTAATCTGTGCTGTAATTATTAGGGGGGGGGGGGGGGGTAAGACGATGGGGGATAGCATTCGTAAACATTTGACATGTAAACCACAACTTTCATAAAAGGGATTTTGACAGGAAAAAATCTATTTTTGGGCTCAACCTGTGTCGCTCCGTAAAATGCTCCTTAAAGCACCATTTCAAAGGTATAAATATTGCTAAATATACCAGAGAAAAAAGTTGCATGGAATGCCAGGAATATACCAAGCTCGCTCACCCCTAAAGGGTGTCGGTATTAAAACTGGGGCGAGTGATACCACTACCAGAGGTCCCTTTCCAATTAGACTTCTCCCTCCTCAAAATGCCCCGTTACTACGAGGTGTCGTTCACCACAGGTTTTTTTGGGTGAGAGAGCCATGTCGTCCTGATGGAAGTTCCTCAGGGCAGCTTTCTACTTGGGATATTGCCTGCGAGTGATATACTAAAGGATTTTATTTAGAGAGGTATCAGAGGGTTCTTACCCCTGGAGCGAATATCCTGAAAGATATCGTGTATGTAACAGGGACGTGTTTAAAACAACCACGGCTATCCTTCCCTGAATAGGGTTAACCTTGTCTCGAAAGATATAGGATAGGATTGGATATGTGACAGCCGAGAGAAGGTTGTGACTCAAAGACAGGATGAAAGCAATTGAGTGAGTTTATTATAGAACACTCCTTTATATACAAAAGCTCAAAGCAACAAGAAATTTAGTTTTCAAGATTGACACCATTACCGATGAGAAAAAGAGACATGTTTATTCAGGCTCTTTTTAGTGCGAGGAAAGAGCGAAGATACAAGCATAATATATACACAAAATGAACTATGTACAATCATGTGACACACGGTTGGTACAGATACTTGACATTGTACCTAGACATTTAAATTGAAAAAATACATTTCATTGGTTATATACCAGCTGGTAGATTTACTAATGAATAAAAAAATTAATTCGATGAACTGAAACTTTTCAGGATTCAAACATTCTTACACAGGTCCTATAGTAAAGTTCATAGCCGACTCACTGATGATGATAATTGAAAAATGTACTAAGATGGGTGTTCATCAAAAGGTCAAAAATTATTCTTAAACTATTAGTATATGAGACAAAACTACAGGTACTATAACCTTTCTCAAATGAATTCCATATCCCTCTGTAGTTGATTTAATGTTTGGTTACCATTTTTATTACTAAGGGACTTTGTAACCATTCTATTAACTACAGAATTACACTAAGACCTTCAAAATTGTTTATAGAGCTAAAAGGAGCACAATACAAACAAATACTCTAAGTAAAAGTGCCAACATTTTCAATTCCTTTAATGCCCAGAAGGGGATTCAGCATTATGAAGCTTCATCTGTGGTGGATAATGTGGGAGGTTGGGCTGTTGCACCCTAGCAGTACCAGCTGAACTCAGTTGAGTCCCTGGTTAGGCTGAAGGAACGTAGAGAGTAGAGGTCCCCTTTTTGTTTTGTTTCATTGTTGATGTCGGCTACCCCCCAAAATTGGGGGAAGTGCCTTTGGTATATGTATGTATGTATGTACCCTCAATCAATTTACGTTACGAAAATTAATATTTAGGACTAATTCCTTAGTTTCAATAGCAAATATAGTCACTTAAACTTTTCTAACTTTCTGGCAGCATTGTTTTATTCCAGCTGTGACCAGGTTGTGGAATGATCTTCCTAATCAGGTAGTTGATTCAGTGGAACTTCAAAAGTTCAAATTTGTAGTGAACGTTTTTTTTTTAACAGGCTAACACAAGTCTCTTTTTATAGTTTATTTATGAAAGATCTATTTTAATGTTACTGTTCTTAAAATACATTTTAATTGGTCATTATTTCTCTTGTAGTTTGCTTCCTTTTCTCACTGGGCTAATCTCCTTTTTGGAGCCCTTAGGCTTATAGCATCCTGCTTATCCAACTAGGGTTTTAGCTTAGCTAGTAATAATAATAACAATAATAATTAGAAAGTTGAAGAAATTTTCTATATAGCACTTAAGGTTGCATGAACTTTGGACGCCATTATGCATCATTGGATGTTCAAGAGGGTTAAAAGACTTGGTAACAAATTTAAACCAGGATATTTGAAGTCATGAAAGGATAAAGTAAAGAAGAAACATGTTAGAGGCACTCTTACAGTAGCACCAGCTTCAACCAAGGTAAAAGTAGACTGAGATGGTATGGACATGTAGAGAGATGGGAGGAAGAAGACCATCAGATAAGGAAGATGATGGATATGTGACTACCTAGTGGGAGGAGATTAGGTAGACCAAAATTGCGATGGATTAACTGAGTGGAAAACGATATGAGGGAGTTGGGATTGATCGAGGAAGATGCACCGGACCAACGGAAATGGAGAAACGTGTTGAAGAATCATTATAGCGACCACAAATAGGGAAAAGTTTTTAGAGAAAGAAGAAGAATATTTGGAGTCATGAGTTGAAGAATCATACAGCGACCCGAAATAGGGACAAGCTTGTAGAGAAAGAAGAAGAATGTTTGGAGCCATGAGTTAAAGGGACAAGCTTGTAGAGAAAGAAAAAGAATATTTGGAGTCATGAATTCAAATGACATAGTGCAGACCTTTGTGTCAGGCAGTCCATTTTCACCATTATCAAGTTGATCCAGATCACTGCAACATTTCTTGACTTGCAGTGTTTGACACCAAAGATTTGCTTTTATTGTTTATGGACAATAGTAGTTTGAAGTGCTTTGGGCAACCTGTGAGTCCACACTTCTAGATGAGAAAGTAATGTAGCTGGAGATGGAAATGGGACTTTGCAAGGTACACAGCAAGATAAATAACACCAAATTTTGTGTATCTAAGGATGAATGCATACTGTACTAGGATTATAGCTTAGCTTACATATACCAAAACAAAAACAAAAAATGGGACCTCTACTCTCTATGTTCCTCCCATCCTAACAAGGGACTCAACCGAGTTCAGCTGGTACTGCTAGGGTGCCACAGCCCACCCTTCCCTGTTATCCACCATTGATGAAGCTTCATAATAATGATAATAATAAAATGAATAAATAAATGACTGGTATACTTAACTTCATTGATTGTAGTACACTTCACCGGAAGCTAAGGAGAAGTCTGACGGCTGTACATTTTAATAGGTAACAATGTGTTTAATAAAAGATAAATTGTTTATATGATGCTTGTAAAATAAAAAAGCTGAGCTTATAATTAAGTGATCAAAAGCATTGTTATTAATTTTAAAGTGCTGCATAGAAAAAAATTATTAATTAATAGCACTTCATGAAATTAATGCAGACTCGGCAACCTTCCCAACAGTTTCTCTTTTGCTAAACATGGGGTTACCTGCTATAATATACAGCTGTCAGACGTCTTCCTGTGAAGTAAACCGGAATGAATGAAATCAACCGTACACACACAAGCATGGGCGTTATTAATGTTAGCAGTAGATTGAGGAATTGGACATTAAAATACTTGACCTTCATAGAGCTGGATTCATGGTTTTTATGCAACATTAAAATTAAATTTGATTTAATAAAGAGCAACTGTTTTAAATGTAATAGCAGATTAACAGGAAACAATGAAGTTTGTGAAAAGAATACCCCAGAACTAACTTGTTTCAAACGCAAGCCATTTGCCCTCAGTTGAAAGCTGTATATCTAAAGGGGATTTTGAGGAAGGAGAGGTCTGATTGGAAAGGGATCTCTGGTAGTGGTATCACTCGCCCCAGTTTTAATTCCGACACCCTTTAGGGGTGAGCGAGCTGGATATATTCCTAGCATTCCATGCAACTTTTTTCTCTGGTATATTTAGCAGTATTTATACCTTTGAAACGGTGCTTTAAGGAGAATTTCACAGAGCGACACAGGTCCCTCGGCCAGAAATAGATTTTTCCTTCGTCAAAATCAATAGATTTTTCCTTCGTCAAAATCCCTTCTCTAAAGAGGCCATGCTTATCCTGGATGAAATTATATTTCAAGATTTAATAATTCCTATGTTAGCTATACCAAGGAATGGTTGTCTAAATAAGAAACTATTTATTAAAAGCAATTTAGTAAGTTGCTTGCTTTTATCTTCATTGGACTTCACAAGGCTGAGGCGACTCGTTACGTGAACAGAAGTTCTTTACCAATTTCATAACTTTTCAAAATTCCAAATATCTGACTTCATTAACAGATCAATATTGAAACTATTTCTTTACAGTATAAAGTAACAAAGTGGTTGATCGATCAGTTCCTAAAGCTGTGGGAGAATATTTGAAAGTTTAATATAAATATATTTTCTGTACAGTAGCACACGACATAAGCTTCACAGACACCTATCTTGGACATACAGTATTAATAAGCATGAGTAAATTTAGAGTAAAGGCCTACACTTAAATATATAACCCATTTGTGTGATATGCCAAGTAAATGTTCATACATTATAGGGATACATACATATACCGAGGCATTTCCCCCAATTTTGGGGGGTAGCCCAACATCAAACAAATGAAAAAAAAAAAAAAAGGGGGACATCTCCTCTCTACATTCCTCCCAGCCTGACAAGGTACTCAACCGAGTTCAGCTGGTTCTGCTAGGGTGCCACAGCCCACCCTCCTCCGTTATCTACCACAGATAGAGCTTCATAACGCTGAATCCCCTACTGTTGCTACCTCCGCGGTCATCCAAGGCACCGGAGGAAGCAGCAGGGCCTACCGGAACCACGCCACAATCGCTCGCCATTCATTCCTATTTCTAGCACGCTCTCTTGCCTCTCTCTCACATCTATCCTCCTATCACCCAGAGCTTTCTTAACTCCATCCATCCACCCAAACCTTGGCCTTCCTCTTGTACTTCTCCCATCAACTCTTGCATTCATCACCTCCTTTAGCAGACAGCCACTTTCCATTCTCTCAATTATAGGGATAATATGATAAAAAGAAAGGCCAGACAAGTTGATATAAGCACGTCAACCAGACATCAATCTGATTGACAAGACAATGAACGTCAATCTGATTGACAAGACAATAAACGTCAATCTGATTGACACGACAATGAAGAAAGTATCACCCATAGATGTTGCAGTACCGTGTGACTCGAGAGGGGAAGATAAAGGGAGAGAAAATAGAAAAGCATAAGCATAAGAATATTCATCACCTCAAACTAACACGGATAACAGATTCTCACATACATGTACCTTTAAATGACCGTCGTCTGCTCTGAAACAGTCCCTCTGTGGATGGCTTTACATTTACGGTTTCTGTCGGTGTCCCTGCTGTTGGAGGAAATGGAAAAGATTAATAAACAGAAATGACATTACTAAATTCCGTCAATTCAGCGGTTACTTCAATTTTTTTTTCTTATCAACTTCCCAGATTTAATCTAAATTTATTTAAAAATCACAAATTTTAAGTAATTTGTATTTTTCCTAACAGTACTTACCTCGAACTACTTTCTTGGGAGTATCTGGGATCTCCTCCCAACCGACCAGAGTTTTGTGTAGTTTACCCTAGTCCCGTTTTCTATGAGGGGTAACCTCAGGTGGAGTGATACGCGCCCTAAGGCTAACCCCGGGTCAGAGAGCATGCTTGCTAATATTGAATAACACCAAGTACAAGAAGACACTATTGGCCTATTCAAATGTACACATTAATCATATCCTGTTTAATAATATTAATACTTAGTAGTAAAAAATATATTTGCCAAGGACCTTCGAGTCTGGTAAATATTTCAGCTTTTATTCTATAAAAAAATATTGACTGATCCTGTAACTGCTGACCATGCAGAAAAAAAAATCATCACAAATAGAGGTTGTGGGAGACTATAGGATAGATCTCTGACAGGAAATCTATTGGATGGGAGTTCAAGACCCACTCGAGGTCCGCAACCTCACCATCTTTGTGAGCTAGGGATGGGGGTTTTGGGGAGACTACGGGTCTACCGATAGAGTCATCAGCAGCCACTGTCTGGCTTTCGCTGGTCCTAGCTTAATTGAGAGGTGGCTTGGCCACTGATCACATGTATATATGGCCAGTCTCTAGGGCATTGTCACCGTCTCTTGCCTTTGCTATTCACGAGCAACCTTTAAATTATTTTTTATTTTTGGTATAACACCGTAGCAAGAATGACGCACATTCATGGTCAGAGGAGCTACAGTAAAGAAGAAGAAGAAGAAGAAGAAGAAGAAGAAGAAGAAGAAGAAGAAGAAGAAGAAGAAGAAGAAGAAGAAGAAGAAGAAGAAGAAGAAGAAGAAGAAGAAGAAGAAGAAGAAGAAGAAGAAGAAGAAGAAGAAGAAGAAGAAGAAGAAGAAGAAGAAGAAGAAGAAGAAGAAGAAGAAGAAGAAGAAGAAGAAGAAGAAGAAGAAGAAGAAGAAGAAGAAGAAGAAGAAGAAGAAGAAGAAGAAGAAGAAGAACTCCTCAGGAAATCTACTGATGTACAGTATTTAATCTTTTATAGGTTGGCAAGGCATGATAAGTCTCCAAACTTATTATATACAGTGTTACATGATATTCACCATCCTTGTGAGCTTAGGATGTGGAGGAGCCTATAGGTCCACCAAGTAAGTCACCAGCAGGCCTCCCTTGTCCTAGCTTGGGTGGGCGTGGGCGCTGATCATATGTACATATGATCAGTCTCTACGACGTTGTCCTGCTTTCTAGGATAACGTCCCTGTCCCTCGCCTCTGCCATTCATGAGCAGCCTTTAAACCTTTAAATGGTCGTAGCTCGATGAAAAGGCGGCTTAGGTATTGATTTGAAACCGTATCTTCCTTAATCTAGAGAGACTCGGGGGAATAATCAATGAGAGCAAGTGGGAAAACAGAACAGAGTAAATGCAAGTATCTTTGAAACAAAGAAACCCATATCTATCAATAGTTATTCCTCCTTCTTCCTCTTTTCAAAGTAGAAAACATTGTCGCAATCCACTCCTGACTTTGCATGTTGTAATCTTCGAGTATTACTTGTACTTGTATTAATTACATCCAGCCTTAACCTGAATTGTATCCTTCACCCACCTGATGAACTTCGCCAACTTGCTAGCTGAATGTAGCAACCCTGAAAAGAGAATTGTCCGTAGAATCGAGAAATTGGACAAGAAATTGAATTCTGCTGATGCCTACTGGAAAACTCCCAAAGCTTAGATCTTTGTGCATGATGCATAAGATTCTTCATACTCTTTGCATTCAGATCTTTGAAAATTATACTACCATTCTGTAAGCAGTGCTAGGTGTACAGTTAATTCTAACAGTCTTATTCATCATCATAAGGTTCAATACTATACAAAGTGTTCTAGAATTTTTATTCTAGCCTTGACCAGATCGTAGAACAATTTTCCTAATCTGGCAGTTAAATTGGTAGAATCTTGGAAGTTCAAACTTGTTGCAAATAATCTTCTGTTGAACAGGTTGACACGAATCTCATTTCATAGATTATATGAATGACCGTAAAACATTTCATATATTTTCTTATTGTCATTTATAGCTTAATAGTTACCTCTCTATTTCCTCTCTGTCTTGGGCTGCTCTCCCTGTTGGAGCCCCTGGGCTTGTAGAATCCTTCTTTCCTAACTAGGATTATAGTTACTTCTCTATTTCCTTTCTGTCCTGGGCTGCTCTCCCTGTTGGAGCCCCTGGGCTTGTAGAATCCTCCTTTCCTAACTAGGATTATAGCTTTGCTAGTAATAATAAATACTACAGAACCGATATCATGAGGTACTACTTATTTCGGAATTGCTATATAAGAAAATTCGTGGAGCAATCAGCATTTACTATGACGAGAAACTTGCTAGAGAATGCACTGTTCTCAGTGGTGAATAAGACGGTGAATATGTATGAAGCTTAACAAATTACTTGTTAAACCTTTTATCACTAAATGCAGAGGAAAACAATCTTAAATTCTCAACTGTAAAGTAAATGGACACACTCAGTCAAGAAAGATAACTTTGAACATATATTTTTGCTCGATCATTTCACAAACTCTTAACATTCATTAGTGAATAACATCTTTCTCGTAAAGATGTAGGTCTTTATCATTAATTGGACCTACGAAAATCAAGTCTTTTAGATTTCATTGCAGCTGGAAGCAAAATCTGGGGCTTTGAAGCATCCATTTTTAGGGGATTCAACCTCTTGGCTTTTTCTCCACACTGTTTCGGTAGGCCCTGCTGCTGCCTCCGATGCCTTAGATAACCACGGAGGTAGCAGCAGTAGGGGATTCAGCATTATGAAGCTTCATCTGTGGTGGATAATGTGGGAGGGTGGGCTGTGGCACCCTAGCAGTACCAGCCGAACCCGGTTGAGTCCCTTGTTAGGCTGGAGGAACGTAGAGAGTAGAGGTCCCCTATTTTGTTTTGTTTCATTTGTTGATGTCGGCTACCCCCAAAATTGGGGGAAGTGCCTTGGTATATGTATGTATAACTATGTATGAGGTTCTGGGCACAGAATGGCATTCCATGATCCCAACTACATGGACCAAATCCATAAATCCAATGAAAATCACAAAGGGTCGGGGACACAAAGGGTCACACTGGGATAAGGAGAGCGTCGAGATGTTATCGCGACGCGACCAGAGAACTTACTGGAGGTCGAGACCTGAGAAAGCATGCTCCCTGACCCGGGGTTAGCCTCAGGGCGCGTATCACTCCGCCCGAGGTTAACCCTCACAGAAAACAGGAGTAGGGGAAACTACACAAAACCCTGGTCGGTTGGGAGGAGATCCCAGATACTCCTAAGGAAGTAGTTCGAGGTAAGTACTCCGTGTTGGAACAAATGGTAAATGAAACAGTTAAGAGAGCAACATCTCTTCTCTCCATGCAGCAATAAAGAACCCTGGCGCTATAAAGCAGCAGCTTTTTCTCGCCTCTTAATAGTTTTTAGTGTCTGCAACCTCACCATCCTTGTGAGCTATGGATGAGGGTATTTGAGGCTTGCATATGGGTCTACCTGTTGAATCAAAAGCATCCACTGCTTGTCCTTCCCCAGTCCTGGTTTGCTGGAGAGGGAACTTGGACACTGATCATATGTTTATCTAATCAGTCGCTAGGACATTGTTCTGTACGTTGCCTTTGCCATTCACAAGCCACCTTTAAAAACCTTTTAAGAAATCCTTTTAATGGCAAGTGGTGTTTAAACTTTATCAAAGCTATATGAATAAAATTAAGAACTTATCTATGGCTACCATCTCCAGTTTAGACAGTTTCAGCCTTTTTTCTTGATTTATATAACGCAGTAGAGGCAATGACTCGGTCATGGTCGGAGGAGCTGCAGTAAGAAAAACTCCTTAATGTGGTGTGGGTTGAAGTACCCTCAGGCACACTATTCTTTGAGTTCCCTTATCCTTATTACCTTTCCTTACTGGGCTATTTTCCCTATTGGAGCCCTTGGGCTTATGGCATCCTGCTTTTCCAACTAGGGTTGTAGTTCAGCCAGTAATAATAATAACTGGTATTTACCCATCCTGGCTTACCTTGCTCTATAAAGGTAACTTGCTTCTCTAAACCTATCCTTGAAGCAAGACTTCATAAATAAGGAACATACTAATAGCCAGGCCTTCTCCATCATGAGACTCAATACTACACAGTATTGTAGAAGTTTTATTCCAGCTGTGACCAAGTTGTGGAATGATCTTCCTAATCCTGTAGTTGAATCGGTAGAACTTCAAAAGTTCAAACTTGCAGCAAATGTTTTCATGTTGAACAGGCTGACATGAGTCTTTTTATAGTTTATGTGTGAAATACCTGTTTTTATATTGTTACTGTTTATTTCTCATACTGATTAGTTATTTCCTTTCCTCACTGGGCTATTTTTCCCTGTTGGAGCCCTTCGGCTTATAGCATCCTGCTTTTCCAACAAGGGTTGGAGCTTAGCTAGTAATGACAATAATAATAATAACAGAAATGAAAAAACTATTTTAAAAAAATCCTCAGTGCCAACACCTCCGTCCCTTAAAACAGAAGTAGGATTCTGAACATTATCATACAGCTAGATGTTAGTTTTGGCAAACAGGATGATGCCAAAACTACTGGGAAATAACACAATACCATGGTCAATAGAAGTCCAGTTTCTGCCAAAAGGAGTTAACCCTTTTACCCCCACCATAAGGTTAAATTTCGAGCACATCTTGCTATATATTTTTTTTAAATCGCTCTAACAGGCTTAATTTTTGTCCTAAAGAGGTCAGGTTGGTCTCATTCTTTTGGAAAATGCCTGAAGTTTCTCATAAAATTATCAAAAATATGTAAAAACATGTAATTAACAGTCTTTTGCAATAACGTATCGGTACGTCCTTTGGGGGTGAAAGGGCTAAAGAACACATAAAATTCTTTAAAAAATTATATACAAAACTAATCCAGCACTTGTGAAGTTTGACACTCAAGTTTAGCTAATAAAATTGGTAGCAAAAGAGTAAAGATGCATAATGGACACAACCCTATTTGCTGACATCACAAACATAAATCATGTCCCCAAATAAAATTAAAAATATTATAAGCTAAAGCCACTCGATAAACAAACGCAGGACTAACAAAAAAAAATTCTGTATGTTCACTATTGTAAACATGTCACAGGTCCTACTAGCTGAAGAAAATAGCCCCAAAACACTAGTAGAATTAAGGGGAAACTAAGAAAATGAGCATTGGCAAAGCACAAAAAGAGAAATGAAGCATATCTCAAGAAAGTGAGATGGAAGAAAATGGAAATGAAGTATAACTATAGCAAGTGCAAAAAAAAACCGTACATTTATAAATTCCAAATGAATAGATATAGCTTTGACAAGTGTGCTACTGCATGAAGAAAATGGAGGCCACATATTTATAAAGGAAAGTTTGTATGTGAGAATGTGCACATTAGACAGCCCTGTAGCAAGAAAAAGAATCCAGTGACCAAGGGCAAAGTGTAGCACAAGTGCGGACGAGATTGAGAAACATTAGTGGTTTGTAAAACGGTACAGAAAAATGAGGTTAGAGACAGAATGAAAAACATAAATAGCTAAGAAGAGACGAGATTAGCCGAGGAGAAAAACGGGTATATGAGCTTGAGTATGTGAAGAAACGCGTACTCGCAAAGAGTAAAGTAAATGTATACTACCTAAAGAGGAATACTAGAGGAATTTTATACAGTATAAAGTTAACTTCTTTAGTGTTGAACAGAGTAACAGTCAAAAGAAAAAAACCTCTTTGATGTTCTGCATACAGTAAGTCTTAGACTTCTTCGTACAGTATGATGCATGGCAACAACTATATAACGACGCAGGAAAGCGTAATATTTTATTGCTATGGCATATTCCAAAAGTAGCAGCTAGTGGCTGAAGAGATGAAGATTTCTTCTTCATACAGTACGTTGCATAGCAACTATTATATAAGGACGCAGGAAAGCATAATATTTTATTGCTATGGCATATTCCGAAAGTAGCAGCTAGTGGCTGAAGAGACATCATGATTCATAACTATTCATTCAAAGTATTATTCATCAAATTCTATAAAACCTGCAATTAAGTCATGCACTAGAAAAAGAATTCAACACAAGTCTACATGCTAACTAGAGGATTAATTAAAGAATTCTAAGGATCAAATACAAGTACAGTATTCTAAATAACTACTATACATTAAAACTATACAGTATTCTAAATAACTACTATACATTGAAACTATGTTAATCACAAAAGATGAAATGATATACAGTGCTCTATACACAAGATGCATGAACTATAGTCATACAAGGAGCAAAGTTCTTTTTACCTCCGCCAAAGAGATTATATTTATACCTGCGTTTAATTATTTGTTTGTTAGCAGGATTTATGTCAAAGCTTCTTGCCGGATTCCAATAAAATTTAACCGCCAAAGAGATTATATTTATACCTGCGTTTAATCATTTGTTTGTTGGCAGGATTGTCAAAACTTCTTGACGGATTCCAATAAAATTTAACGACAGTTAGGTATTATGCTCCATAAGAAACTATTTAAATTTTGGAGGGGATCCGGATAAAGGATGTGATACTGGTTGACATTGTTATTATTATACCGTATATTCACGGTCGACATCTGGAAAAGCTTAGTCCGTAGACTTGAGTAAAAAGACGACGATCATCATTGGCGGAGGTATGAAATCTCTGATTCCTCTCTCTACTTGTTCTATATACAGTAATCAATTTAGTTTCAAGTGTACAGTAAACACCGTACATCAAACTATACCTAAAGCAAAGACAGTGCTACATCTAATAAAAATAGTGCTCCTAACAAAATTATATCTCAAACCTTAATGACTAACACACACTCGAAAATTCATCATAAAACATTACAGTGCTACAATACTAAGTCATCATACAAATTTAAAATCTACTTCAGGGTACTTAATAGCTCCACATTATACCTTGAACGGGTGGCGATTCATTAGCTGAATGTTTACTGAAAACTTGCTGACAATATTCTGCATCTGAAAAAATAGATACTATGTGAGACGACGGAAAACACTCGCAAAACCTAGACATGCTTGCCAGACCCCTTCACAAATCCACTATGGACATCTTGTAGACAAAGTACTTTACATAACTTAAAAAACAAAGTGTAGAACAAAAAAGCAAGTGTGAGGAAATTAGGATGATAAGCACAAAGATGTTTTGTGGATTGCAAAAAAAATTATGTGCGTATACAAGCTTTGTCAAGCCTCTTCGCAGGTGCCCGGTCATTTAAGAGGACAGTCACCTACCTTCCCTCTCTCAATATTGACTTCCCATTATATTAATTTCAAAGCTTCACTTGTTACATACCTGTATATGGAAAAAGAATAAAAAAACAAATAAAAAAATACCCCTGTTTATGAGTTATGACCAAATGATATATGGAATAGAATTACAAGCGAGGTTTTTAAGCGTAATTTAATCTTATAATACTGTAATAATTTGTACAAAAATTAATTTTAAGTCCAAATCATTTCTAAAACCTCTACATTTAAAATGGCATCAAGAAATTTGACTATTCACTTATGATATAAAATAAGCTAACAATAATTACTTTTCAATTTACATAACCTTTTCACATCATAAAATTATTTCAACTCTAGATTGTTAATTTCAATATCTACATAAAAAGTCTACAGCTGCAAGAGTGATGTGGATAAAGTTAATATTAATACAAATGAATCATTAGTAAGTATTGTGAAATATTAGGTAGCATCAACCAAGATATCCCGGTTAAAAACAGAGAAATGCCCTTGCTAACAGTTAAAAAGTCAGTACGGCATTCTTTTCAAACCTTAAAATAATTATGTAATATTTTATAACACACAAACCTCCGTTAAAAGTCAACAAACTTTACACCCGAGCTTAAATAGGGTTTTTCTGGGCTCAACCTGTGCCGGCCAGTGAAATGCTGCTATTGCACCATTTCTAAGGAATATAACTGCTAATATTACCAGAGAAAAAATGTATAGGAATGCTAGGTTGAACTAGCTCGCTCACCTATTGGTGTCGGTATAAACTGGGGCGAAATATACCAGAGGTCTCGTACCATTTAGACATCTCCTCTTTGAAATCCCTCAATAGTGAGGTGCGGTTCAACCTCCCCTGCCGCGCAGACCAGTACTACTAACTCTACCCACGCTTGCCCATCACTCCTTTTTAGCACCAGTTCCAAATCGGTCGATTGTGTTTTTCTCGGTGTACTTTTGGATTTCGCTTAAATAGGGTTTTATGGAGACAGTGATCTCATTCTAATTGATTACAGACGAAGCTGTCAATCCACCTCGAAGAGTGAAATACAAAGACTGGTTAAATCTACTCATATTATAGATTTCGTGAAAATGAAGGCGGCAAAAAGCATGGAATGGCAGCCGCAGCCTTTTCGACCAGAGTCAAGCCATCTTCTTAGGCTTGATATTTCGACCAGGGGCAGCCATTTTCATAGGCCTGATATTTCGACCAGGGTCAAGTCATCTTCTTAGGCCTGATATTTCAACCAGGGCCATCTTCTTAGGCCTGATATTTCGACCATGGTCAAGCAATCTTTTTAGGCCTGATATTTCGACCATGGTCAAGCCATCTTCTTAGGCCTGATATTCTAAAGTCAGGCAATGTTGTTTGAAGTTTGCTTGATTATAACAAGTCTGTTAAAAACGGAACGCCGTATGCTTTCCTTAGAAGACACGATTAGGGGCTTGGATATTAGTAGTCATTATTCCATCCATAAGACAAATTGAAGACAGACCTCAGCCAAGGCTAAGATGAAATCTTTTGTGATAAGGTAATTTCCCTGCCGGGTTACATATATATATATAGCATGTATGTTTATTCTTGTGCATAGTGGTTATATGAATCATCTTTTTCTCCCCAGGAATTGAATGCTAAACGTTGAATAAGTTTCCAAGAATGCCTCTGTTAACATTAAGAAGCTGACTACTCTACTTCAACAGCGGATTGTTGTCGCTGCCTTTAACTTCCCAGCACTTTCTCCACTTTTTAGAAGGTACACCCTTCGTCATTCATACAGACCACATGCCTTTGGGGCACACACACGCTGAACAGTCAGACACCTTGTTAGTCCGTCAAAACCGACATCTCTCAGCCATGGTTGAACAAAACTGCACCATTCAACATGAACCTGGAAAAATTAAATCCTTTTTACCAATGATCATATTACAATGCCTTAGTAGAAGCCAAGCAAAATGATCCAGAGTCCCAAGCATGTGGGACATCCTGCACATCCTTCCATTGCGAAGACGTTCCCCTTGATGACTACTATGCCCCCCTCTTCTGTGATGTAAGCACTGGTAGACCATTAAGTGGACTTAGACCTTATTAATCTACACTAAGCATACCTTCGATATCACTTTGTGATCATTTGTGTTGAGGTAGACAACCAAATTTTGTTTGGGCTTAGGTACAGATCATTTTTATTTTCTCATAAGAGGCAGTGTTCTGTGCATTTAAGAGACCTCAATGTTAAGTGTTTCTGACTACAATTTCTTCCCAATTTTTTCACTCCATCATATTTACTTTAAGAGCTCATCACAGTATTACTGTCCGAGATTCTTATGTCAAAATTACTGCCTACTAAATGAATAAACACAAGATAAACAAATTGACATTCTGATGGCTACCTCACATACAGTTTCAACTGATATAAAATCAAAATCTAAAACAGGAAAACAAATTTGTAAAATAGCCATTTACACAAGAGGATATTCCAGACAACAGTTAACCAATCGCCAAAAATTAATTGGGGCCACTGGGACTGAGTTTAGTTAAATAGGGCATGTGATATGATCCAAAATCCACAAATAAGGACATAAGTATTCTAATCATTGAAGGAAGTATAGTAAAAATGATAGGATGAATATTCAAACAACCGTAACCAATGAAAATCATACATATTAATTACATCCATTTTGGATTCTGGTGGCCTTAGATTGCTCTCCACTATTTAAAAGCAAATCTTAACCCTTTTACCCCCAGACTATTTGGAAATTTCCAACCCTTAACCCCCAGGGGGTTATTTTTTCCCCAGCACATTTTGCAGTATATTTTTTTTAAATTGCTCTAACAGCCTTAATTTTTGTCATAGAGAGGTCAGGTTGGTCTCATTATCTTGGAAAATGCCTGAATTTTCTCAAAAAAATTATCAAAAATATGAAAAAAAAAAATTTGTATAGCATTTTTTTGCAAGGACGTACCAGTACGTCCATGGGGGTAAAGGGATGGCTTTTGTGAAACGTACCAGTACGTCCTTTGGGGGTAAAAGGGTTAAAAGAAAATCTTAAGTGAGAGAAACAGTGTGATTATCATGAATGGAGACATCCCTAGCGAGTGCTACAGGACCTTTAAATTTGACATTTCTTCTTCACCGTTATCCCTACACCAAGGTGTTGGTTGCCTGATGCAGCATCAGGTATGGTTTATAATTTGGTCGAGGAGTTTTACGTTTCCATGTCCTTGCAGTCATCAACCAAAGTTATTGGCGGTGGACCTAACCAATGACTAAATAGTGCAACTGCAAGGCAACAGTTTTCAGTTATTGGTAGTGGGCCCAACCTTTGACTAAACAGTCCAACTGCAGTAGTTTCAGCAGTTATTGGTATTAAACGTAGCCTTTTGCTAAAAAGCAAGACTCCAAGGCAGCAGCTGTCCTTTTAGTCGCTTTCCTATTTTGATTCTATGATGACCTTAGATTGGTCTAAATTAAAAGCAAATTATTATTATTATTATTATTAAATGCTAGGCTACAACCCTAGTTGGAAAAGCAGGATGCTATAAGCCCAGGGGCCCCAACAGGGAAAATAGCCCAGTGAAGAAAGGAAATAAGGAAAAATAAAATATTCTAAGAATAGTAACAACATTAAAATAAATATTTCCTATTTAAACTATAAAAACTTTAACAAAACAAAAGAAAGAGAAACTACATAAAACAGTGTGCCCGAGTGTACCCTCAAGCAAGAGAAGTGAGAGAAAGTGTGATTGCCATAAATGGAAACATCCAAAATTGCACCACGAAAGAAATGGTTAGAATCGTCTTGAAACTCATTTTCATACGAGAATAGAATGCTGTATCAGTAAGGACTCCACAGACAGCTTCCGCGACTGCTAACCTAAACAGTTCTCAGGGAAATTTAGTTTTAAAACGGCAGCTTGACCTCAGGCAAATGCTTTCTGAATAATCACTAAAGTCAGGTCACAGTTTGTTTGACATGTAATGTACTGTACTTCATAATGATACATATTTGTTTAACTTTTTTTGCTTTTGCTATGGGAATATGTGCAAAACTATATGACCATAAATTTTAAAAGTAATTTGTATTTTTCCCAAATACGCAAAGCTGTAGGCTTTTAGGTCAGCAGTTACTGGCGGGTGGTGGGGAATCCCCAACCCCCTCCCGTACACCTAGGGCTTGCTGGGTTGAGGCGGAAAGTGAAATACAAAGGACTCCCGTTTGTGTCCTCATCTCCTCCTACGGCTATTGATGAAGGAACAAACAGCAACAGGAATGCTGTTAACATGAACAAAAGTGTAAATCTGCATGTTACACAGATACTATCAGTCAGTGACAGTTTTTGGGAAAACTGCAAAACCCTTCGTCTTCCTTAAATTTCCTCGGACTTGACTCTAAACACAAACTAGAAGATAAAAACAAAAAATTAAAACAGTCAGTTGACAGTATGTCTGTATTCTTCAGCAGCTGAAAACAAAGTGTCTAAACTAGCGACACCTCGTTAGAAACTTCACCAGCCAAAGTTCCTTCCAAGCTGAAAGTCTCATATTAACAGACAAGGTTTTCTATTCATGTAGGAATAAACGTAATTTACATTGGATAATATTAATTCTGTACATTTAATTTTTCATGAGAAACCACCAAAGCAAATATTGAGGCCAAAGGGAAATAAGCAATATAATTGTAGGGTTCATAATAAAATTTAAAATAAGAGAATGGAACCTCACAAGCACATAAGAACAGGCAAAGCTCTCTAGTCCTAGTAAATATATGAATTAAATTCTATAAGAAAACCTTTCTCAAGTTACTGACCCTAGACATATGAGGGCAAATTTCTTCATACTGTACAGCAATACGAGATGCTTGCTGTAAAATGTGTTGCTTATTGACCTTCAAATTCTATCCCTTCCATTAGTTCCCCCTTGTTTATCCTTTTTTTTTTTTTTCTTATTTTTTCACCCTGATTTTTAGGGCTTATTTTTTTACCATAATGAAAATTTTCATATCTATCAAAAAATTACTTTAAAAAATAAAAACTTTTCACTTGATTGGAAGTCTACATCAGGTCTATATAGTGTAGTAACCCCAGGTCTTAATATTAATTATCAAGGGATGTTTTTACCTTTGGCAACAAATTCAACCATGACAATGCCTTTGGGTTCCTAGCTGTATCCCTGTGTAAATACACAGTGTGATCTATGACTACACATTAGAATTGAAAATGACATTTAGTAATTTAACAACAAATTTTGAATATTTTTTCATGAACTGAGTAGCAATAAATTATTGTGGTGTGTTCTTACAGTCTTTGATTCCTGTTAAAAATGAACAGCTAGCAGTAAATTTCAAGGATTTTTATTTTCATTTTTTACATATACTGTACACAATGTTTTAATCAGGCAAAAAATAATATTCATACAAACTTCTGCAGTATATAATGCCTCACTAAACAGTATTTTTGTGGTAATACAAATTACATAGCATCCAGTATTTCTATGACCCTTGCAATTGGAGTAGAGCGAGTACAGTATAATCAACGAACCTCCTGATTGCTAACTATATTTGTAGACCCTAACATGTTACTCAAATTTTCTTGCCGTATTAGTTATTTTTGACAGGAGGCATCTACAATTTCTGAATCTAATAGAGGTTAATTTCATACTTTCCAGGAATAATATTTGTCAAATTATTCATTAATCCATCACTGTAAACACTCATGGGTGCCTTCCGTTTCATCGTACGTCTTTGAATTTCTTTATACTCATGATATACACTATCATAAATGAAAACTCCATCAAATATATAAAATAATATATATAAAAAAAATTTAATTTGTTCACCTATGTGGTAAAAAACATTCGTAAAGACCTAATTTTCCTAAAAACATAAGTTAAAGACCAAATTTCCCTTAAAAAATAAGCTAAAGACCAAATTTTTCTTTAAAAGTAAGTTAAAGACCAAATTTTCCTAAAAAAAATTAAGTTAAAGACCAAATTTTCCTAAAAAAAAAAAAATAAGTTAAAGACCAAATTTTCCTAAAAAAACTAAGTTAAAGACCAAATTTTCCTAAAAAAACTAAGTTAAAGACCAAATTTTCCTAAAAAAATAAGTTAAAGATCAAATTTTCATAGTTTTTATGCTAAAATGAGTTAAGCAAAATATACAGTATAACTTGAACCAAATTATGTGTTAACGCAAGTAAAGTAAAAGTTTTGTACTATAATAACAGAAAAATATGTAACCCAATTTTATTATAAGCTTAAATTGGTATTTATGAACTAAGAATTTTTATCAACTGCATAAATAATTAGAAGAAATTACATAACATTATTTTCAGCAAAAACAGACTTGAGCAAGTACGGCAATTTGCCATATGCAGACGTTGCATAACGGGGTATATGTATGACAATAGCCACTTGTATGTATTATTATGGCCAACTTAGAATACGGCAGTGTAATAAGGGGGGTGTCAACCCCCGCCCCCATTAGGTATGTAGGTAAGGCCACAGCTTGTAGGTTAGGTTAGGGGGGAAAGTTTAGGTCCATTTTCAATCAACGCATGAGGAACTGGCCACTGATATACAAAGGCTCCTGCATGACTAACCTAACCTACAAGCCGTGCCCTTATGTACTGACCTAATGGGCGGGCAGGCTAACACAACCCCCCCCCCTCCCGGCATCCACTGTCGTATTATTAGTTTATCCTGAGTTTGGTTCGTAACCTGTTTCACTCCTAGCAGGAGGTCGCTATCATAGATACACCCCCAACGTTGGTTTTGGGGTATATTTATCAATTTATTATTAATAATGATGCCGTGTCAGTTGAATTCTGATGTCAAAGTTGGCTCAGATTCAGAAACAACAGCCTAAAGAGGGCTAAGTTGGCTACAATATGATATAAGAATGTTTAAATATGAAGTTAGGTTTTTCTATGAAACATACAGGGAATAAAATATCTAAAATAAGGCTAAACTTTCAACTAGATTAGACAGTGCCAGTTTAATAAGCTAACGCACAAGTTTAAACTATCTTGTTCACACTGGAAACAGAATTTGAAACCAAACCACAATCGTGAACACAGACAATTCCAGCCTAACTTGACATTACAGACGTCCTTACACGCCTCCCTGTGACCCGTGTCGAACACCAAATGACATTAAGAACACTGCTCAAACGTCAAATTTCCCCAACCGACTTACACGCCTCCCTGTGACCCGTGTCGAGACAAAATGACATTAAGAGCACTCCTCAAACGTCAAATTTCCCCAACCGACTTACACGCCTCCCTGTGACCCGTGTCGAACACCAAATGACATTAAGAGCACTCCCCAAACGTCAAATTTCCCCAACCGACTTACACGCCTCCCTGTGACCCATGTCCTGTGTCGAACACCAAATGACATTAAGAGCACCCCTCAAACGTCAAATTTCCCCAACCGACTTACACGCCTCCCTGTGACCCGTGTTGAACACCAAATGACATTCAAGAGCACTCCTCAAACGTCAAATTTCCCCAACCGACTTACACGCCTCCCTGTGACCCGTGTCGAGACAAAATGACATTAAGAGCACTCCTCAAACGTCAAATTTCCCCAACCGACTTACACGCCTCCCTGTGACCCGTGTCGAGACAAAATGACATTCAGAGCACCACTCAAACGTCAAAATTTCCCCAACCGACTTACACGCCTCCCTGTGACCCGTGTCGAGACAAAATGACATTCAGAGCACCCCTCAAACGTCAAAATTTCCCCAACCGACTTACACGCCTCCCTGTGACCCATGTCCCGTGTCGAACACCAAATGACATTCAGAGCACCCCTCAAACGTCAAATTTCCCCAACCGACTTACACGCCTCCCTGTGACCCATGTCCCGTGTCGAACCCCAATTGACATTAAGAGCACCCCTCAAACGTCAAATTTCCCCAACCGACTTACACGCCTCCCTGTGACCCGTGTCGAACACCAAATGACATTCAGAGCACCCCTCAAACGTCAAATTTCCCCAACCGACTTACACGCCTCCCTGTGACCCATGTCCCGTGTCGAACCCCAATTGACATTAAGAGCACCCCTCAAACGTCAAATTTCCCCAACCGACTTACACGCCTCCCTGTGACCCGTGTCGATACCAAATGACATTAAGAGCACTCCTCAAACGTCAAATTTCCCCAACCGACTTACACGCCTCCCTGTGACCCGTGTCGAACACCAAATGACATTCAGAGCACTCCTCAAACGTCAAATTTTCCCAACCGACTTACACGCCTCCCTGTGACCCGTGTCCCGTGTCGTACACCAAATGACATTCAGAGCACTCCTCAAACGTCAAATTTCCCCAACCGACTTACACGCCTCCCTGTGACCCGTGTCGAGACAAAATGACATTAAGAGCACTCCTCAAACGTCAAATTTCCCCCAATTGACTTACACGCCTCCCTGTGACCCGTGTCGAGACAAAATGACATTAAGAGCACTCCTCAAACGTCAAATTGCCCCAACCGACTTACACGCCTCCCTGTGACCCGTGTCGAGACAAAATGACATTAAGAACACTCCTCAAACGTCAAATTTCCCCAACCGCCTTACACGCCTCCCTGTGACCCATGTTGAGACAAAATGACATTCAGAGCACCCCTCAAACGTCAAATTTCCCCAACCGACTTACACGCCTCCCTGTGACCCATGTCCCGTGTCGAACCCCAATTGACATTAAGAGCACCCCTCAAACGTCAAATTTCCCCAACCGACTTACACGCCTCCCTGTGACCCGTGTCGAACACCAAATGACATTAAGAGCACTCCTCAAACGTCAAATTTTCCCAACCGACTTACACGCCTCCCTGTGACCCCTGTCGAACACCAAATGACATTAAGAGCACTCCTCAAACGTCAAATTTTCCCAACCGACTTACACGCCTCCCTGTGACCCGTGTCGAGACAAAATGACATTAAGAGCACTCCTCAAACGTCAAATTTCCCCAACCGACTTACACGCCTCCCTGTGACCCGTGTCGAACACCAAATGACATTAAGAGCACTCCTCAAACGTCAAATTTTCCCAACCGACTTACACGCCTCCCTGTGACCCCTGTCGAACACCAAATGACATTAAGAGCACTCCTCAAACGTCAAATTTTCCCAACCGACTTACACGCCTCCCTGTGACCCGTGTCGAGACAAAATGACATTAAGAGCACTCCTCAAACGTCAAATTTCCCCAACCGACTTACACGCCTCCCTGTGACCCGTGTCGAACACCAAATGACATTCAGAGCACTCCTCAAACGTCAAATTTCCCCAACCGACTTACACGCCTCCCTGTGACCCGTGTCGAACACCAAATGACATTAAGAGCACTCCTCAAACGTCAAATTTTCCCAACCGACTTACACGCCTCCCTGTGACCCCTGTCGAACACCAAATGACATTAAGAGCACTCCTCAAACGTCAAATTTCCCCAACCGACTTACACGCCTCCCTGTGACCCGTGTCGAGACAAAATGACATTAAGAGCACCCCTCAAACGTCAAATTTCCCCAACCGACTTACACGCCTCCCTGTGACCCGTGTCGAGACAAAATGACATTAAGAGCACTCCTCAAACGTCAAATTTCCCCAACCGACTTACACGCCTCCCTGTGACCCGTGTCGAACACCAAATGACATTCAGAGCACTCCTTAAACGTCAAATTTCCCCCAACCGACTTACACGCCTCCCTGTGACCCGTGTCGATACCAAATGACATTCAGAGCACCCCTCAAACGTCAAATTTCCCCAACCGACTTACACGCCTCCCTGTGACCCGTGTCGAACACCAAATGACATTCAAGAGCACTCCTCAAACGTCAAATTTCCCCAACCGACTTACACGCCTCCCTGTGACCCGTGTCGAGACAAAATGACATTCAGAGCACTCCTCAAACGTCAAATTTCCCCAACCGACTTACACGCCTCCCTGTGACCCGTGTCGAACACCAAATGACATTAAGAGCACTCCTCAAACGTCAAATTTTCCCAACCGACTTACACGCCTCCCTGTGACCCCTGTCGAACACCAAATGACATTCAGAGCACCCCTCAAACGTCAAATTTCCCCAACCGACTTACACGCCTCCCTGTGACCTGTGTCGAGACAAAATGACATTAAGAACACTCCTCAAACGTCAAATTTCCCCAACCGACTTACACGCCTCCCAGTGACCCGTGTCGAACACCAAATGACATTCAAGAGCACCCCTCAAACGTCAAAATTCCCCCAACCGACTTACACGCCTCCCTGTGACCCATGTCCCGTGTCGAACCCCAATTGACATTAAGAGCACCCCTCAAACGTCAAAATTTTCACAACCGTCGGCAAAAATACAGGCCTCGACGGAGCCCACAATGCCACTACCACAGATGTCAAAACTACATCATAATTGAGGCCAAATGCGCTCACTAATCCTGCCCCTTTAAGTATGGCGGCGGCTGTAAGACTCGAATTTCGCCCCACACAGGATACGTTTATAACCGTTACTTATGTCACTGTCCGGCTCCTTTACGCTCTCTCACCTGTCTGCATCCTTTCTATTTCCTTCTCTGACAACTCCACGACGACGTTCGTTAGGCCATCTGTCAGTAGAGTTCTCCTAGTGGAACTCATTTTTGATTTTGGTTCACTCCCGCCTGATGGCCAGTGTTGTGAGGGAACTTCCTCACTAATGGAGAGACAAGGGCTTGTTGGCGCGTTCCAGCGGGATCGCGAGCCTTGATGGAACCGTTATTTTTAAAAATATTACGAAAAGACGCCAATAATGTAAACAAATTACCAAATAAATATAATATTTATGGTATAAATATATAAATAATATATTATAAATAATATAAAAATTAGTATCACGATATATTTACTATAAAACTTTCAATATTCTTATACTATAAGCTCATTATCATACATGACGGAACCAACTCGCTTAGTAACTTGCACTCAAACTTAAGCCGAATTCTAGTTCAATGGGATCGTTACTTTAAAACATTTTACGAAAAAATGCCAATAATGTAACTAAAATATCTAATAAATACAATATTTTAGGTATAATTGTATAAATAATAGTTTAAATAATTTATAAAATATACTAATAGTATATGAAAATTATTATTATGATATAAATACCCCAAAATCTTTGAATATTCTTATACTATAAGATCATGATCATACATAACGGAACCAACTCGCTTAATAAATGTCTCATTCTTAAACATTTTACATCATAAAATTATTGCAAGGAATGATTTGTTCTAAAAGGTTACTAGATCATTCTTGTTAAATATGGGGGTAATTTAAATAGATAATAATGGTTTATAACTCAAATTTACACATTTGTATAGTAGTAAAATAGTATATAATCTAGAAGGGAGCTCACCTCCCCCTCTGTATCACCACCACCCAGAGGAGGACACCAAAAATGTTTATCATAGCCTCAACATCCCTCCTAAATTTGTAATTGCAATAAGTAAAATGTCACGATGGCAGCTTTAATTCCTGAAGCAAAACATTATTCTATATATAAATCAATTGAATTACTAACTCGTAATTTAAAAATTACATTAAACGCATATATAACGAAAATATTGGAAGGGTATTTCAAATTATGTTCCGTAGATATTTTCTAGTAAAAAGTGTAAAGTTGTGTAGTAAATTTTCTTCTGGTATGTTTTGAGGTAAGACAATTTTCTTTCAAGAAAATAAAGTTGATAAACAATGATTATAGATCCTAAGGAATAATATGGTTGGCATATAATGTTTCCTTAAATCTGACGGGAAAGTTAAATATGGCAACCTCGGAGAAGAAAAAAATCTCTTTTACCCACCCTCCCCACATCTATTATTTGCCCTCCCTCTTATTCCCCTTTGTCCTCTTCCCCGTCTTTACCCTTCCGTTCCATTTCCCTCATACTCATCGATCCTTCCCTCTTCTTTTACATAACGCCACCCCTCCCCTTTTCCCTATTCCCTTCTTTATCTTCTCCCCTCTTTGACTATTCCCTATGCTAATCTCTGTACCAACTTCAGAAAAGGGTTTTCTCTCACCCCATTCTCGTCCTTTCCTTATGTGTCTCCTCTTATTTTTCTTCTCCGAAATTTCTCTCGAGTAATTTCTTTCCTCCTCCTCTCTCTCTCTCTCTCTCTCTCTCTCTCTCTCTCTCTCTCTCTCTCTCTCTCTCTTCTCCTCATCATCATACGTACAAATATACATATATATGAATGATAATCAACGCAATATCGTGCTCCTCTCTCTCTCTCTCTCTCTCTCTCTCTCTCTCTCTCTCTCTCGACAAATATACATAAATATGAAT
The DNA here is from genome assembly GCF_036898095.1 of Palaemon carinicauda. Lineage (NCBI taxonomy): Eukaryota > Metazoa > Arthropoda > Malacostraca > Decapoda > Palaemonidae > Palaemon > Palaemon carinicauda. The sequence goes on along the minus strand of NC_090738.1, from coordinate 136,114,211 downwards.
GAAAATCAACGCAATATGGTGCTCAAATAGATATAAATTTCTATCTCATACTGAGATCGAACCCTAGACAATTCAAATACATTTTTCAAGAACGTATTTAATACATACAGCGTATGTGTTAATATTACCGTGTATATTACCGTATATTTGTGATTGTAGAAGTCAGTATTCACCCTAAAACTTCGGAATTCAATTGTTACCTCCGCCAGGAGGTTATGTTTTCGGTTCGGTTTGTTTGTTTGTTTGTTTGTTTGTTTGTTTGTTTGTTTCTCTGTTTGTCTGTCTGTCTGTGGACAACGTAGAGGCCACATTTCTACACGGAATCACTTCAAACTTGGCCAAGTAGTTCCCCAATGTGTATGGAAGAACTGATTAAATTTTGGTCAAGGTCACCCCAAGGTCAAGGTCACAGGGGTCACTGGTGTCACTATGACATAAGTGGCCATATCAAGAGACAGAAATAAAGCACTGACTTTTGCATAAGCCAACAGGGAAGTCCTAGTCCAGGCGCAACCCATGGGTGATGTTCAAATTTATAAAGGTCAAAGGTCAAGGTCATATTGGTGCATTATATCAATGTCATATTAAGTATCAGTGGCAAATGAACAAAGATCACTTGAAGGTCAAAAGTCAAGCAGGTCACTTGAAGGTCAAGGTCACGTGAAGGTCAAGGTCACGTGAAGGTCAAGGTCACCTGAAGGTCAAGGTCACGTGAAGGTCAAGTACATTTGAAGATCAAGGTCACTTGAAGCCAAGGTCATGTGAAGGTCAAGGTCACGTGAAGGTCAAGGTCACTTGAAGGTCACGTGAAGGTCAAGGTCATGTGAAGGTCGAAGTCACATCAATTCATGATTCTAGGACATATGGCGCTCTAGGTCACCTTGGCGGAGGTATGTCCTCTACGAGGACCATGTCCGCGTTCAGGACTTGCTCACTTGTTACTTCTGTGCTTGTCCCTGGTGGTTCATTTAAGAGCCAGGATATGTTTCAAAAACCCAAAAAAGTACATTAATGATTTTCTAATGCAAAATAACATTAAATAATAGCGTTGGACGTTAATTCTTATTGCTGTGACACACACAATTATGTAAGCCGTCTCTCTCTCTCTCTCTCTCTCTCTCTCTCTCTGTAATATATATATATATATATATATAGTCAGTCACGTGCTCGATATTATATAGGGGAGATATATGTATGTATATATATATATATATATATGTGTGTGTGTGTGTGTGTGTGTGGTTACAAACTACGTTTAATTCATATATGGAAATGCCAGATAAGGGTTGGTAAAAATGAATTTTCATAAGAGCAGAAATAACTTCCACGTTCAAGAACTTTTTATGAATAGAATAATAAGAAATAATACTTGACCACACCTATAGGAGAGAGAGAGAGAGAGAGAGAGAGAGAGAGAGAGAGATAAGGAAAAAAAGAAGTGGAAATTTCAAACAAAGAAACCAAAGAGAGGGGAAGGGAGAGTGTTAAATAGATAGGGGAAGAAGGAAAGAGGGAATGAGATGTAAGGGAGAGAGAGAGAGAGAGAGAGAGAGAGAGAGAGAGATGAACATTCGAGAAATTTTAATGGGGATAATACCACATTGCCTTTAAAGTTTAAACCAATTATTCTTAATATATTTTTCAAAGTATATTTATATATACGTTTCATAGCCTGTATACATACATACATACATACATGTATGTATACATGTATATATATATATATATATATACATATATATATATATATATATGTATATATATATATATGTATATATATATATATATATGTATATATATACATATATATATATATATATGTATATATATATATATATATATATACAGTGAACCCTTCTTAACCGGGTGATACCTTATCGTGGTGAAATGGTTTGTGCATCGCCGCGATCAGCAAAGCTGTACAAGTCAAGGCTAACCATACTAAGTTGGTTTGCTGTGAGAGATCAGACTAAAGTCTCCCACCATCACCAATCCACAGTTGGCCAGCGTGGTGATGAAAACTGGTCAAACCCCAGACATGATTAAGGGTATGTCTGAGGACTTTGTTCTGCAGTGAACTAGAAACAGTAGGGTAAACTGGTGACTGGTAGACTGGGAGCCACCCACGACCTACTAAACGCGACTTGAGTACTGTACTACTCACCCTTCTGGCTCTTAGGGTCAATTTGCTACCCATTGATGACCACACCAGACACCTAAGATCAGTTGCAAACTTCTCGGCATTGATTTTCGAAAGTGATGTCTCATATATAGTTTATCTAATGCCTTTATTTCCTTTCCTCACTGGGCTGCTTTCTCTGTTGGAGCCCTTGGGCTTATAGCATCCGGCTTTTCTAACAAGGTTGTAGCTTAGCTAATAATAATAATAATAATAATAATAATAATAATAATAATAATAGCCCATGCTTTCTCACGAGTTACATGGAGTTGCCTAAAAAAAAGTTTTTTTCTCTTTTTTTTTACTTATTGATTGGCCCCGTGTGTATACAAAACCATACAGTGAATGTATACAAATACACCTGGTGTATTATAAACTAAACAACATAGAATATATTAAAATTACATAAAAGAATACATAGAATTTATGACGTATAAACACACTTAACTGTATACAAAAATGCTGAAAATAAATCTTTCTCTTTTGCAATTAAAAAAAATCTATTGTAACTAATAGAATATGCAATTGAAGCTGATGGAACGGAATAAGTAATGAGATTAATAAAAGCAGAAAGAGTGGAATAACAGATAAATCACAGAAAAAAAGGAAGTATAAAAGAATAAGCGATAAAGAAAGAAAGAATGAAAGTCATTATTCATATCTTAATATGAGAAACATGACGAATTTGTCATGTGAACGAAACGATACAATATGCATGAGAGAGAGAGAGAGAGAGAGAGAGAGAGAGAGAGAGATTTATGAACGATAAATGATGAAATATATATGCCCGTACCCTAGAGAGAGAAGTAAGGATTTATGAACGATATGTAAAGCAACATTATGTTCACAACCCCAGAGAGAGAGAGAGAGAGAGAGAGAGAGAGAGAGAGAGATTTATGAACGATAAATAATGAAATATATATGCCCGCACCCTAGAGAGAGAAGTAAGGATTGTTGAACGATATGTAAAGCAACATTATGTTCACAACCCCAGAGAGAGAGAGAGAGAGAGAGAGAGAGAGAGAGAGAACGCAAATGCCCCTTTAAAACCAGCGAAGAAGTCTTGGTGAAGACTGCTATAATTTTCCCAAAATTGACGCAAAGGGCCTCGGTTAGATTTCACCAGTTATCTCTATTTTAACCTTTTTAATTCAATACTTCTCCATTCATCATCTCCTACTTCAGGCTTCATAGTCCTCAGCCATGTAGGCCTAGGTTTTCCAACTATTCTAGTGCCTTGTGGAGCCCAGCTTGTGGTTAACGTTGAAATAATAGAGGGCTTAAATTCTCTCTCTCTCTCTCTCTCTCTCTCTCTCTCTCTCTCTTTAGCCAAGGTAGTGTCTTTTTTACAGCTTTAATAACATCTGTTGTTAAAATCTTCTTAAAATAATAGAGAAAGAGCTCTCTCTCTCTCTCTTTCTCTCTCTCTCTCTCTCTCTCTCTCTCTCTCTCTCTCTTCAGCCAAGGTAGTGTCTGCTGAAAAAGTTATAATATATTTTGCTTTACATTTTTACAGCTTTAATAACATCTGTTGTTAAAATATTCTTAAAATAATAGAGAAAGATCTCTCTCTCTCTCTCTCTCTCTCTCTCTCTCTCTCTCTCTCTGAACGTAATATCTGCTAAAATATGAGATTAGTTTTTCTTGAAATTTCTACAGATTATCATTTGTTGTTAGAATCCTATAGCAATAGAAGACCTCTCTCTCTCTCTCTCTCTCTCTCTCTCTCTCTCCAACGTAGTAGTCTGCTTAAATGTCAGAACATTTTTCCCTCAAATTTTTGCTTTAAGTCTACTGCTAAATATAGGTCAGTGACTCAATATATTTTCTTTATTTCAAGATATTTGATTCTTTTCAGTTAGAAGTAATGATAAATGTAATCTATTTAATTGTGTGAGTATAAAAACGATAGTCGAATGTGCTAGCAAATTAATTTCCTTCTATTTCATGATTTGTTACAAACATGCTATAGTTATTACATGAAGTTATTAACTTTGTGTATATTTTTCTAAGTTATTAACTTTGTGTATATTTTTGTAAGTTATTAACTTTGTGTATATTTTTCTAAGTTATTAACTTTGTGTATATTTTTCTAAGTTATTAACTTTGTGTATATTTTTCTAAGTTATTAACTTTGTGTATATTTTTCTAAGTTATTAACTTTGTGTATATTTTTCTAAGTTATTAACTTTGTGTATATTTTTCTAAGTTATTAACTTTGTGTATATTTTTCTAAGTTATTAACTTTGTGTATATTTTTCTAAAAAGAAAAAAAAATACTTTTGAACAATTTAATTATTATTTAATTATATACTTTTCATATTAACAAAATACGTAGCTACCATGGCCTACTGAACACGTCCCTGTCTGTTGAACACCAGACTGGGGTTCGAGTCCTGCTCAAACACGATAGTTTCTTTGGTCGTTGCAACCTCACCCTCCTTGTGAGTTAAGAATGTGGTGTTGGGGGAGCCTATAGGTCTATCTGCTGAGACATCAGCAGCCATTGCCTGGCCCACCTTGGTCATAGGTTAGAGGGAGAGGAGGATTGGGTGCTGATTATATTATTATTATTATTATTATTATTATTATTTGCTAAGCTACAACCCTAATTGGAAAAGCAAGATGCTATAAGCCCAGGGGCCCCAACAGGGAAAATAGCCCAGTGAGGAAATGAACAAGGAAAATAAAATATTAAGAACAGTAAAAACATTAGAATAAATATTTCCTATATAAATTATAAAAACTTTAACAAAACAAGAAGAGAAATTAGATAGAATAGTGTGCCCGAGTGTACCCTCAAGCAAGAGAACTCTAACTCATTAGTAATTTTCTATTTAAATAAATATTTATCGTCTTCATTAAAAAAACAATGTATTATCTTAGTTTTATTTAATAAATAAAAAAAAAAATAATACCTTTTGCATCCACTTCAATCATAGGTAAAAATTCTGATATTTGAAGATCGTTTGGGAAAATACGAAAATTTACTGAAAAATCATCCATGAAAATCATACATATGGACGCATATGTATCAATTTTAACTACCAAGGATGAATATCTCTACATCAATATTCATATCATACATGTAATGCCCACTGTTGCATTATGAGTAGCAAATAAAATATAAGGAAAGTAACATAGGACTAAAAATAGTCAGGTAGAAAGAGATTTCATATCCAGAAGGTAGCATTCTTTAACAGCTTATTTTGAATAGGGATAAGAAATTCGTTATTCTTAAATTGATTATAAAGTTTTAGCCAATAAACTGCTCTTTTTCTAGACTTGGTTTTCATCTCATAAGAGGATAACGAAAAAAATTAGATTTTGACAATAACCTTCTTCTACTTTATTCTCTCCCTTCAGCCCTTCCCTCCCGTTCATCTTTGACAGAAAAGAGATTTTCACAAGTGACCCCTTCCAGAGGAAAACAGGAACCATAGAATTCGTCTGCAATTTCTTCAAGACTTTTTCTCTTCGTCTCATGCAGCCCAAAAATGTCACCATCAGAATTCCATTATAGACAAATCATGAAGGAAATGAGCCACAGAGTCCTGTGCCGACATTGAGCAAAGGAATTCTTTTGGTGGGTCCTAGAAGCCCAAACTGCTGCTGGGCAGAACAGCGAGTAAGGAATCCAAGAACAGTCTGTTTTTACTGTTCTTAGAATGAGTTATTGTTAAATTATTCTCATCAAAAAGCAGTCTGTTTTGACGTTGTTACTGTTCTTAGAAGGAGTTATTGTTAATTTGTTCTCATTTATTTCCTTATTTTCTTTCCTCACTGGGCTATTTTTCTCTACTGGAGCCCTTGGGCTTAGAGCATCTTGCTTTTCCAACTAGGGTGAGTTATTGTTAATTTGTTCTCATCATTGATTTATATCCTTATTTCCTTTCCTCACCGGGCTATTTTTTCCTATTGGAGCCCCTGGGCTTATAGCATTTTGCTTTTCCAATTAGGGTTGTAGCTTGGATAGTAATAATAATAATAATAATAATAATAATAATAATGTCTGAAGCGTCTCCCCTAACCATCTGTTTTGACGTTGTTACTGTTCTTAGAATGAGTTATTGTTAATTTGTTCTCATCATTCATTTATTTCCTTATTTCCTTTCCTCACTGGGCAATTTTCTCTACTGGAGCCCCTGGGCTTATAGCATTTTGCTTTTCCAACCAGGGTTGTAGCTTGGCTAGTAATAGTAATAATAATAATAACATTAAAAGAATATTCCTTAAGTTTATTTCTCTTCCTCTTGTTTTGTTAAAGTTTTTATAGCTTATATAGGACATTTATTTTAATGTTACTGTTCTTGAAATATCTAATTTTTCCTTGTTTCCTTTCCTCACTAGGCTATTTTCCCTGTTGGAGCCACTGGGCTTATAGCATCCTGCTTTTCCAACTAGGGTTGTAGTTTAGCAATTAATGATAATAATAATAATAATAATAATAATAACAATAATAATTACAGTGGAACAGTTAACCTCTTGAGAGAAGAAATTTGTTTGGTAATTTCAGTGTTGTTAGGTGTATGAGGACAGAGGAGTATATATATATATATATATATATATATATATATATATATATATATATATATATATATATATATATATATATATATATATATAGAGAGAGAGAGAGAGAGAGAGAGAGAGAGAGAGAGAGAGAGAGAGAGAGAGAGAGAGAGAGAGAATAGGCCAGACTATTCGGCGTATATGTAGGTAAAGAGAAAATGAACCGTAACCAGAGAGAAGGATCCAATGTAGTACTGTCTGGCCAGTCAAAGGACCCCGTAACTCTATCGATAGTATCTCAACGGGTGGCTGGTGCGCTGGCCAACCTACTACCCCATAGTAATGATAAAGTTAAGACGAGTAAAAATAGGTGAAAATGTGTATTGAACATTCAGATTTAGGATTTTTATTTTATTGAAATATTCAGAGCGATAAATGATATAAAAAATATGGCCTTAAAAATTTTAGGTCAAAGGATTAGAGAAGAAACTATATTTTGTATAAAATAATTCCTCATATTAAGGTAAAATAAACTCAAAGTGTTGTATAATACTTAAATATTATATTATTTTATATATATTTGTATTTAAATATTCAATATTTGAAGAAAGAATATTCTTGCAATGATATTAGTAATGCTAGCTTGACTATTTATGGGGTATGTTCAGAAACTGTCTAAATTTGTGGAATGGGTTTGATGTTCAGAACATATTAATTTATTCTGTTTTATTGACTTCTATTATAAAAATTCTAATAATTATAAGTTTGTAAAAGAGTAATATTGTGTTTAAATTATAAATAATACGTATTTTTAATTAAAAATTATGCATTTTCAAGTCTGAAATATGTTTTTTAGAATTAATTAATAATATATCGAAGACAAAGCCAGAGGCTATAACACCCGAACAAGTTTGTCACCCTGTAAGCTTTTTTATTCTGTTTTATTGACTTCTATTATAAAAATTCTAATAAGTATAACTTTGTAAAAGAGTAGTGTTGTGTTTAAATTATAAATTATATTTATTTTTAATTAAAAATTATGCATTTAAAACTCTGAAAGATGTCTTTTAGAATTAATTTAGCTATTTATTGAATCCAAAGCCAGAGGCTATAACACCCGAACAAGTTCGTCACCTTGTAACTTTGTGAGCTATAAACACTTCCTGAACGGAACCAGGCACTTTCCACATTCAGGCCCACCGTTCGCTCGAGATCCCGACCAAATTTATCATCATGAACGCCACTCGGGTGAGAATTATCAAGTTTTTATCATATCACAAGAAAGAAAATGGTTTATTCTATCTAAATATTAAGCATTTAATTATTCCACAGGTTTTATAAACGTCATTTGACCTAAATTGTTTTGGGTGGCGTAGTGATTTCGGTGATGCAATCAGCTGATTCCCTAAACCCCGGCTCAATATACCTTGCTTAAAAATCAATTATTTCTTATTTAAAGCCTTTAGGCTCTTTGATATAATCTAATTACATCTATTGTTCATATTTGACGTTCAGATTACATTATTTATAATGCCTAGAAGCTCGGTTTTACGGTGGCTAGGCAGACGAGAATACCAATTTGGTCTTTCTTAATTATCATTGAGTCTTATTTAGTCTGATTTTACGAGTAATTTAGGTTTTTTTCTATATATTTACTAAGTAGTGTCAGTAATTTAGCGTTTTTTTTATATATATTTATTTACTAAGTAAAATGTTCTGTCCATTTCTCTCCTTAAGATATTTTAATTTTCCTTGTTTCCTTTCCTCACTGGGCTGTTTTCCATGTTGGACCCCCTGGACCTTATAGCATTCTGCATATCCAACTAGGGTTGTAGCTTAGCAAGTAATAAACGGATTTTGATGTAGGATAAATCTATTTTTGGGTGACATAACCATGTCCTGATGGAAGTTCCTTCCGGCAGCTTCCTACTGTATAATATTTCTGCGAGTGATATTACAAGAGAATTACCGTCAGGCATCACGGGGTTCTAACCCCTGGAACGTCTATCCTAAGATATCGTGTATAATCAGGGACGTATCAGTAGATAACCTTAGATGTCTGCACCCCTAACAGACTTAACCCAGTCTAGGAATATAAGGAGAGGGATAGGTGAGGAGCCGAATAATAATAATAATAACAATAACTATCCCTCTATAGGCTACAGGACAGCGGAAGGCGTTGATGCTGGTCATTTTGTGTGGGATATTTTTCTATAACACTAAAACCATTGAAATTAAGGTTGCATGGTGTCAGCGTAGCCTATTAGCATTGATATATCAAATTTTGTTTTGAGGGTTTAGAGATCATTTAAAATTTTAAAGAGTCCTGGTCTCGGGATTGAAATTTTACTCCACTTTGCCGTCAATGAAACTTAACTATTGAAATGAAACGCTCAAACCATTATTCAAACTGTATTTCTATATATGCGCTAGGTTCAGGTTTCAGGAAAGTTATAGTATAGTAACCCTAATGAAGATGGTTTTTTTGGTGGGTAATATTTCGGTAGAGTCCCACCCAGCGCCATTACTGCTTGCCACTACTGTACATAGTAGCTTGATAATTTTTCTTTTTCGCTCGCACAATGCCGAGCAAAAACTCTATTGGAATATTACCGGAATCTAATAGTTCTTGCTCCGCCGTGCGCTCGCTTTCGTGATAAAATAAAAACATTAAGCTCCTATGTAATGGCGCTAGGTGGGACCCTACTGTAATATTAACTTTTGGTGGACTGTACTGTATTTGTAGGTACTTTTGGTATTTCTGATAAATATTTGGTTGAAATCCGGGTACGTGTGTAGATCATTGATTCACCAGGCCTGGTGCTCGCATAGAAAACGAGAATTCTCCCTATTTGTGTCCGTTGTCACCCTTATTTTTTTGGGGGTGTATGTACGATAGCGGCCACCTGTATGTATTATTACAGCTAACATAGAATACGGCAGTGTAAGGGGGGGTCACGGGGCGTCAGCCTCCCCCCTCGTTAGGTAAGTAGGTAAGGACACGGCATGTAGGTTAGTTTAGGGGGGAAAGTTTAAGTTAGTTTATATCCATTTTATAATCAGTGTGAGGAACTGGCCGCTGATATACAAAGGCTCCTTTTTTTGTATCTACGAGTGTGTTGGTTAAACGAACTAACGCTAATTATTCACTCTGCCATGGCTCGCTACACTTGCATTTAAACTTTATTTTATTACTCCGCTGTTCTGGGAAGTGGTACATTGTGCTTCGCGTGTTAGCCGAGTTTGAGTATATTGGCGTACAAAAAAATCTGCGACCCAACCAATTACACACTTCTCAAAATCTTTAATTTTCAAATTATAGTTTTAAAATTCTTTAAGTTACAATGGAGTCGAGCTTTGACTCATTGGGCTGGTTAATCTCATTTTAATAATATAAGTTGCAATTGTAAAACTAGTTTTGAAAAGTTATTTGAACAAGTTTACAACCCGAGCCAAGGTTCCCCACGTGACCTGATCTACGATTCTTATCTTTATCCTTCAATCCCTATTGAAGGGACCTTAGCTTAAACTATAAAGTAAGTCGTAACCGGTTTTCCTTCGGAAACTTGGTTTTTAGGACCTATTTCCTAGTTTGTTAACCTTGAAAAGTAAGTTTTTCTGTATCAATTTCATCATAGGCGAGGATTAATGTAGTTCGTGAGGAGAGGCATAGACTTTCATATTACTGTACTTGTTTACTTGTTTTGGGTTTAAATCCAACCCTCCACTGAAGTCGAGTGAACTACTTCTCGGGCGGGTCCATATCAATTATCTAACGAAACATTTTCATTATATCTTATACAATTCTTTGATTGTAGCATCTTCCAAATCATATGATCTTGTGAAAAGTAATGTCTTTAGTTTCTTCTTAAATTCAATTGCTCCCTTTAGGTCCTTCATTTCAGTTGGCAGTTTATTATAATGTCTGAAATACTGGGTGATTAAAAAAGAATGACCCTATTTCATGATTAAATATTTTATGAAGGAAAAATAGAAAAAAATGAACCTTATAATACAAGTATTCTACTAACAGTCAAGTTTTATTTCACATGTTACAAGTGCTCAATATGCCCTCCCCCCTCCCCTTGCAGTACGAACAGCATCAATACGATATGAGAATTTTTATTTCACATGTTACAAGTGCTCAATATGGGGCCCCCTTGCAGCATGAAAAACATCAATATATGAGAATTCTTACCAAACACGTTGAAGCACAGCAGGATCAACTGAATTGATCGCTGTTGTTATTCAGTGTTTTAGGTTTTCCAGGTCAATTGGTAATGGCGGAACAAAGACTTTACCTTTTACAAACCCCCAGAGAAAATAATCACAAACTGTGATGCCATTTTTTTTTTGCAGGGTCTGTTAGCGTCACGTGACAATTATAAAAAAAACTGGGAAATGTGATCTTTCAAACACCCACTCCCTCATTCCCATTCATACATTTACTTACGAAATATTTTTTTATCATAAAATAAGGTTATTCTTTTTTAATCACCCTATGAAGCTAGTTTTATAATTTAGTGTTAATATGCTAATAGTGAAACCAGTTTTGAAACGAGACTCGGTCTTAGGGTAAGCTAAGGATATGGCGGTCTAAGGGGGGTCGCAATATGGCTCCTATGTTAGGTTAGGTTGCGAACCCTAGGTTAGATGATGTCTTGTGTTTTCTTTCCATTTTAAAGTGTGATTTTTCAGTATTAATTTTACACCCAGTCTGTCCCAACTAACTATAAAAGTTCCCTAAACAGTTCAAAATCCCTTAAATATATACCCAGTCTTTCCCAACTAACTACAAGAGTTCCCTAAACCGTTCAAAACTCCCATAAATATATACTTCTTATTCCCTCTAGTTTGGAAATGACCATTTGTATGGTATGATCGTAATAAGCAAATCTCTAAAATGAGTATCAAGGTATAGTAGTACAGTTTAGAATTGGTTTTTGTTGGGGACATACCTTGGGTTAGTAGATGTGGAGGTAGGAGACTGGGCAAGAAAAGAGACACAAAAGTATAAACTTTAGTTAAATACAGAATGGTTCGAGTCCAAGGGAATTTTTAATGCAAATAGATATCAAGGTTAGGAGCAGCTGTTAACTATAGATTATGGTATTCAAAATAGTTGGTTTAAAAGACATGCAGAATAGAGCATTTAAAATGAATAATGGATAAGATATCCAATTGAAAAAATATATTATTATTATTAACTGCTAAGCTACAACTCTAGTTGAAAAAGCAGGATGCTATAAGCCCAGGGGCCCCAACAGGGAAAATAGCCCAGTGAGGAAAGGAAACAAGGGAAAAAATATTCTAAGAGTATTTGGCAAGAAATTGAAATACTATATCTTGCTGTGTATTGCTATTAATTCTACAGTTGTATTATTCAGATTGGATGGATTTTGATATTTAATACGCCAAATTTACAGCAACAACTTACACTATACTCAATTTATTTTAATGAGGCAGATTTGCACCGACTCGGAGCGGTGCCCTTTTAGCTCGGAAAAGTTTTCTGATCGCTGATTGGTTAGAATTATCTTGTCCAACCAATCAGCGATCAGGAAACTGATCCGAGCTAAAAGGGCGGCCTTGCGAGTCTGTTCAAATATGCCTCACTAAAAAAAATTGACTATATATATTTTATTTTCGTGTAAGTTTTTAATTAAAATTTTTTTTAGTTACAGCTTCAACAACCCAACTAAGATATTGTATAAGAAAAATTGCCCTTCCTAATGTCCATATACCCCTGGCCTCAGTTTCTGTCCTTACCCAAGACACCATAACGTGTGCCTATTTGAAATAACAAGAGTACCTGCCCATAAACTACTTTTGCTTCCTAGGGCAAAAGGGAGTTTTGGAAATGAGTTGAATTAATATCTCATTATCATCAGGGTGAAAAAATATTTTTGTAACAATGAGGTTAAGAAAATGCTGTTTATATTAACCCTTTTACCCCCAGGCTATTTGGAAATTTCCAAACCTTAACCCCCAAGGGGTTATTTTTTTCCCAGCACATTTTGCAGTATATTTTTTTTAAATTGCTCTAACAGCCTTAATTTTTGTCATAGAGAGGTCAGGTTGGTCTCATTCTCTTGGAAAAGGCCTGAATTTTCTCAAAATTATCAAAAATATGAAAAAGGAAAATTTTTATAGCATTCTTTTGCAAAGACGTACCGGTACGTCCATGGGGGTAAAGGGGTGGCTTTTGTGAAACGTACCAGTACGTCCTTTTGGGGGTAAAAGGGTTAAAATTTTAAAGTGTAAATGTTTGGTAACTATTAAATGATACCTATATCTTAATATATACGGGTAAAAATATTGTGGTAAGCCAGCACCTGACATAACAAAACATGGCAAGTTGTTTACTTTTTGTACTGATGTAAGTTTGAAGAACCTTTAAAATCTTCGTTATCGTTCTCATATTCTCTCTCGACTCTTACAGGCTCTCGTGCGCACTCTGAGCACCACAGTTGCTCGTCAGGGAAGGACCGAGGTCCACGGGGGCTATTCCAAAATCCGTTCCAAGATGCAATACTTCCAGGTAATTAGTGTTCGTGTTTTATGTACGTTACTTTTACTGTATCTTACCCTAGTCTCAGTGAAGAACTTTGTATGCAAATTGTCTTTGTTCCGTAACCGAAATACAAACCACGCTATTTACAAAGGGTATTACTTTTAGCGTAGCTGAAATGGCGAGCCATTAGAATTTAACGAGGGTGTATTACCCCCGCGCTAGTTAGCGGGGGGGTAGGGGAGTGGTAGCTAGCTACCCCTCCTCCCCCTCACACACAGGTGAATACTCACTTTCACTTTTGGCTCGGACTGTGACAGACGTCTCTGTCTTGGTCCTCGCTTGGCAGCCATTGTCTGTTTTGTCTTTACTTAATCGCTTACTTTTCTTTTACTCAATATATATGTAAACATGTTTTCATGTTTGTATATATATTTGAGTATAGAAATAAGTAAGTTTCCTTTTCAGATGTGTGGGTGTAGTGTACGATATCTACGTGGAGGCCTCGGCAGTTAGGCCACCACGGCCTAATTTTATGGGTTGCGATCGAGTTTGACTTCGGTCTTTCTCTCTCTCTCTCTCTTGAGGTCGTTCACCCTTTTACTATGTTTTACTACGCCCTTGTAGCTTCCTTCCCGTGTGGGTGGGGTTGCTACGCCGTACATTTTGTCTCAATTAGTTTATGAATCTAATTGTAGTTGTTAATTTTTCAGCTTGTAGAACGATTCCTTTCGGGGTTTTCGTTTTTTTCTTTAGTGTTCATTCATTTTTAAATTACATAATTACATAGTTACATAATTATAATTGTTATAATTCTGTTTTGGTTACAGCTCTCCTTCCGCGAGTGTAAGTGGTTGTGAGGGCACGTGCCTATTGTGTAATTCTTGTTCCTTTTCCTCGGGATTCCTCTTCGGAGCCTTCCCGGGGGAATGAATGTGTACTAATATTATTTGTTTTATTTTTTACAGTTACCGATCTAGTTCGTTTCTGTAATATAGCAACGGTGTGAGCTGTCTGGTTGAGTCCTGGGGATTCGGCTGTTGCTGCCTCCCCCTTGTATTGTCGTCAGGGGCGTGTCTCCTTCTACTGGTAGTACTCCCGTGTCGACGGACAGCTCTCCAGTTCATTTTAGAACAGTCAGGAGGCTTGCCTCCTTGGGCGGATAACTTTCCTTCCGAGGGAAGTTTTTTCCTGTCCAGGCTTGAGCTTTTCCTCTTTTGGGGGGTTCTTCTCTTGCCTTTTTTTTTTTTTCGTGCGACTATGCTCTTGGTGCTGAGCGGTCGCACCTGCAGTTTCGCTCAAGGGGCTGGGCAACTGCAGGAGCTCCTCTTCGGAGGATTGCCCCTTTTAGGTCACTGGCTGACCAGTCTCTTCCACGAAGTGTTTCTCTTTCGTTCGCGAGAGAGTACACTCATAGAGACTCCTCTTCGGAGGTTTCTTCTGTTGCTGTTGCTGTTGGCCTCCCTCGCCGTAAGGCCCTCCGTCCGCCTCGTCGTAAGGGCCTCTCATCTCCCTATAAGGGTGTTTGAGGCGCCTTTTTGAATCTCCGTTTGCAGCCTACAACTTCTTTTTCTCGATCTTCCGTCTTGGTGCAGATGGACAGCAGTCTAATCTCGTCTTCCGACGGGCAACGGTCTTCCCGACGGACAACGGTCTTCCCGACGGACAGCGGTCTTCCGACGGACATCAGTCTCCCGGCGGACAACGATCCCTTCGGGGCAAAGGGTTGCCCCCACGGGGGTTCTTCCCTTGCGTGTCAGGGTTTCCCTGCGCGCCCTTCTGTTCGTCAGCGCTCTCCTGTTCGTCAGCGCTTTCAGATGATCTTCCCTGCAGTTCCTGTTACGTGCCCTGTGCGCCCACGTTCGCCCTCGCGATCTAGAACTTAGGTTCAGGTCGGGGTCAAGGACTCTTCTTCTTTGCGCGGGCTTCCACGCGTAGCCTTCTGCTCGTCAGCGATCATCAGCTCGTCAGCGATCATCAGCTCGTCAGCGATCATCAGCTCGTCAGCGATCATCAGCTCGTCAGCGATCGTCAGCTCGTCAGCGATCATCAGCTCGCCAGCGATCTCCGGATCGCCCACGTGTGTTACAGCTGGCACGCCAACGTTCTCCAACACTTCTGAAGGAACATGGTTCGCCAGCTACTAGCTCAACTGCGGATGCTGATCGCCATCGCGCGACCCTCAACTGCAGATGCTGATCGCCATCGCGCGACCCTCAACTGCGGATGCTGATCGCCATCGCGCGACCCTCAACTGCGGATGCTGATCGCCATCGCGCGACCCTCAACTGCGGATGCTGATCGCCATCGCGCGACCCTCAACTGCGGATGCTGATCGCCATCGCGCGACCCTCAACTGCGGATGCTGATCGCCATCGCGCGACCCTCAACTGCGGATGCTGATCGCCATCGCGCGACCCTCAACTGCGGATGCTGATCGCCATCGCGCGACCCTCAACTGCGGATGCTGATCGCCATCGCGCGACCCTCAACTGCGGATGCTGATCGCCATCGCGCGACCCTCAACTGCGGATGCTGATCGCCATCGCGCGACCCTCAACTGCGGATGCTGCTCGCCATCGCACAACCCTGAACGATTGCCCGCTTCGCATGCTGCTCCTCATCGCACAACCCTGAACGATCGCCCTCTTGCGGATGCTGATCACCATCGCACCCTTTCACGCGATCATTCACCTGCGCATGCTGCTCGCCATCGCACAACCCTGAACGATTGCCCGCTTCGCATGCTGCTCCTCATCGCACAACCCTGAACGATCGCCCTCTTGCGGATGCTGATCACCATCGCACCCTATCACGCGATCATTCACCTACACATGCTGCTCGCCATCGCTTACCGCCAGCGATCTTCTTCACCTACGCGGCAGCACGATCCCTCGCCGTCACGCCCATTCGCCTGCGCGCCCGCGCGATCGCTCGCCTGCGCGCCCGCGCGATCGCTCGCCTGCGCGCCCGCGCGATCGCTCGCCTGCACGCCCTCGCGACCGCTCGCCTGCGCGCCCTCACGACCGCTCGCCTGCGCGCCCGCGCGACCACTCGCCTGTGCGCCCGCGCGACCATTCGCCTTTGCGCGACCGTTCGCCCTCGCGCGACCATAGTTCGCGGCGAATTCCACAGCCGGTGGTAGCAGCAGGGACGCGTGCTCCTAGGCGGCACTCGGGATCACCTCCATCCAAGCACAGGTTGGTAGTGCAGGACGAAGACAGGTCAGTACAGCATTCTTCCCACCTTCTTTTCAGGCAGGAACCGTCGTGTCCTCTCCAAAGGATCGCCCGATCCCTTTCACCTTAGCGAGGATTTCGGACTCTGTGTCCTTGGAGCAGCAGACATGGTTTGATCCGCTGGCACGGGCGTTAATGAGGTTTATGAAACCAGCACTCACCGGCCAGGGTAACAAACCAGCGGCTGTCTCTCCTACGCTGAAGAGAAAGAGAGGAGTGGACTTCGTGGTGACTTCCCCCAGGGCGAAGTTGGTTCCCAAGAGGTCGGTCTCGAGGGTCCCCTCTCCTGCACTAGTACTCTCTCCTTCTCCCGCCCTGGAAGGATTTTTGGCGGGGGGGCTTTCCGTTGAAGATTTCTCCATCGGACAAGGGGTGACTGCTTACCTCTTCCTCTGGGAGCTTACCAGGTTCTTTCCCTCCTCGGTTACGGCCCGAGGTTTGGTTCAAGGAAGCTACAGGAAGATCAAGGGTACTTTCCTCCTCTCGAGCTCAGGCACCTTGGCCTTTCGTCGTTAAGTATCTACTTGCGGACAAGCTCGATGTTGTACCATCTGGACGCACTGACTGAAGGCTTCCTTCGGGTGTCTCATCTGTGGAGGTCAACGACCTCAGACACCCTTCCATCCTTGAGAAGAGTTTTGTCTTTGCCCAAGGACAGAGACTTAAACATCTGCTGTGCGGAGTAAATCGACTTCCGGTTTCACTCCTCCAAGGCGCTTTCTTCCAGACTCTGCAGGGCTCCAGCTCCCTTTTCTTTCAACCACGTCGGCCTAAGTTATCGGCTACGACAACTGGGACAAGGTGTCCAATTGCAGTTTCCTCCTGTCAGGAACAGATGGCACGGGAGACTCCCCCGGGGGGGGCATAGTCCTAAAAGGAGTTCACGAACTCTAGGATTGCAGGTTTTTTCGCCGGGAGGATGCTTAAGGTTACTCATCCGAATGACAGCTTCCCGATGCCCATTCCCGCACAATCTCTGTGAGTAGCCAAGGATATCGCGCCTGCCGTCTCTGTCAGCGAATTCAGTGTCTCTGAACCTCTATGCCATAGCATCAGCAGAGTTGCCCGGTTGGGCAGAATGATCCATACCTTAGGCGAAGGTCTTCCTTAGGATCATCGACGGCTTCACCCCCGGCCCCCTCAGTCGATCCTTTCTTGTAAGGAAGGATCTGAGAGGGGACGTCCATAGTCGACCTCTCAGCCCTGATCAAGTTTGTCGAACAAACTTCGGCCAGCGTAGACCAGCAGAATCGATCAGACTGGTAACGAGGCGACAGGACTCCTTTAACCCTGGATCGGAAGGACGGGTACTTTCAGTTTCCATTCCATCCATCTTCCAGGGTGCTCGTCGAATTCAGCCTAAACTGCAAGTATTCCTGCTTATGATGCAGTGTGGCTATCCCGCCGTGGCATAGCAGGTTTGTTTCCCCAGAGAACTCTCCCTGCCTTCCTCTTGGCCGCTCAGGTGCAGACTTCCGCCTCCTCTGCTGTTTGGAGGGCTGGTCAACTCCGGTAGGCTCGGGTTTCGACCTGATTCAGCGCCGGGAAAAGCTTCCGAATGCTGACCATGAGTGTGGGCTCATGGTATTTTGCTTGGAGCCTTCTCTTCCTCTGCCTCAACATCTGGAGTATCTGGCCATGATATTGAGTCAACCGCCTTACCACGTTGGAAACCCCGCTTCTCGTCCGTCCAGCGAGGTTAAGCAACGTCGGTACTTGGATGGGTGACCACCTGGGGACGCCAGATTCTGTTACCACATCCTCCGAGCCTTCCTTTCGGTTCACCGTGGCAAGACTGAGGAGAGTCGCAGTACCTGTTCTCAGTCAAGCAGAGTTTTCAGCCCTACCTTGGAACGTTTCCTAGTTCTTCTTTCCTCATTGACCCGTTTATAGTCCGAACGGTCGCCTCAGGATAAGTTCCATGTGGGGCGATCCAAGTTCCGGTGGCTTCAGGCAATGTTTAACCGGACTCCCTGGCCCTATGGGACCAGCGGAACTATTAAACCTGCAATGGGTGTTGACCTATGGAGCCTCTTGATGGTAGTGGATATTCTCGTCCTTTCCCCACATTCTTGATGCGGTTCTCGGACTCGTCAAAGGAAAGGGGGGGGGGGGCATGTTCCGGTCCAGGCCTATGGTCAAGACCTGAAGGATACCTCTCCATCATTCAGGCAGGCTTAAGGGCCTTAGTCTGGCCCCTCTTCAGATCCTACCGCTCCTGCCAAGTCGCCCCGTTGCGTGTCGACTTCATGCTAACCAGCAGGGGACGCATTTTCACACCTTCACATCTTGCAGTAGAGATATCGGGATGATTGAGATTCTCTCAATTCCACCATCGGCTCTCTCATTCCAGGCAGGGGAATGTCTCTCTCAGACTATCCGAGCAGAGCCTCATAGAGAGAGTGTACCTAGGGGTCTTTGACCTTGGGTAACCAGCAAGTGTTGGTCTGGGGGACCTGATCGCGACAGCTTGGAACCTCAAGCTTCCGCTAGTTTTCCCCCCAGTCTCAGACCCCGAGACTCTGGCAAGATGCATTCCGGTGATGGTGGGACAACTTCGACGCCTGCGTCTTCCCTCCTTTTTGTCTGCGGACAATGGGTCTCAACAAAACCAGGTTGTCTGTCAACCTTTCAATGGGAGAGCTCCACTGGGACTATGTGCAGAACGGTTTCTGGACCCTCTGCTTCCCCTGACGGAACTCCCGGGAGAGCTTCTCCCACGGCGCAGACTACTCAAGCAACCACACTGCGACATCTCTCCCGAACCGGGGCGTCGCTTCGGCTTCATGCCTGGAGACACTACGCTTCCTCCTCTAGAAGAGACAACCCGCTACAGTCGCGGTACGGAGGTCGCGTCATCTGCGATAGTCATCCACAGGGGTCTCCCAGGCAAAGTGAAGAGTCTAAGGTGGTTGGTGCCGTGGGAGATATACTTCTTCCCGTGAGGCCTCTTCTCCAGCAATAACGGTCTTATTGCCTTTCGGCGGGAGGAAACTCCTTTCCGCTCTTGGCAATGAAGCCTGTCGCTCAGCCTTTCCCTGACCTTCAGGCTTAAAGGAATAACTTTTTCCTGCCCGCTGGATCTATCCTCGCTCATGCGAAGCTACGATCGTCCCTGCCCTAGTCGGAGGAAGACCTCCAACTTGGAGCATGGCTCGGACTTTTAGTCCTTTAAGAGATCTTCTCAAGACCCTTTTACGACAGGCCTCGGATTGTATTCCGCCCTGGGTCTTCTGCTCACTCTGGCCACGGCCAGTGTGTGAGCAATCTTCTTGGTCTCTTACTACTCCCCCCCTTTCTAAGGAAGAGGGGAAGGCAACATTCAGGCTCGCTCCTGAGTTGTTGGCTAGACTCAGAATCTGAGGGTCCCGACCCTTCGGTCCGATTCATTCAAGATTTTGAGTCTCCATTCTGTGTCTGATGTCCCAAGACCTTCTCTTTCTTGCCAGTACAGGAATCGAGAGGTTAGCGCTGGGAACAGCTGCAGTTTGGCCTCAGTTGCAGCCGATTTGGGAACACAAGGAGGACATGGGGGGAGAGTCACCAGTATACCTCTTCAGCCCGGACTCAAGGACATTCATCTCGACCTGTCTTCAGACCCTCCCCCGTCACGTCGCCCTACAGCACGATGTTGGATACATCGCAACGTCCCTCGCCTTCGAGTAATACTACTCTGTGACGCAGGTGCTACAAGCTGGAGTCTGGAAGCGTCTGATGACCTTCGCAGCCCGCTTCCTGCAGGGCGTGACCCACAGGAGTCTCGATACGTTTTCTATCGCTCTGTGGTGGCTACACAACAGCTGGTCTAACCTCAGGCTCCTTTTTGGACAGGTAGCAGAAGGTTGAGGGCATTGTTATCAGGTTTTAGTCTGCATGAACGAAAGAAGTATGTCTGGCCCTTACTTCTTTCTTCATCATCCCCTCTACGGGGAAGCAGCATCCTGGTCTCTGCATAGCTGACCTCGAACCTCTGCAGGTAAACCATGCTTCCTTGTGTTCCGAGTATTGAGTCAATACTGTCGCGTCCCCCATACCCTGACGAGGTGGTATTGGGAACGTCTTAACCCAGAGTTCCTTCTGGAACTCCAGGTCAACTGCCTAAGACGGGTCACACTTCTTCCTTCACACACAAGCTTACGTAGGCCACATGGTTCCTTGCGGTGCAAGGAACTTGTGAGGTGCAGGGACTCCTTTTCTCGAGTGCGACTCACTCGGATTCTGAGTCCCCGGGTAAAGCCAAAGCCAGTATGGCTGGGGACTTTCCACCCTTCCTAAGGGATAAGTCACCCTTTGTAAATAGCGTGGTTTGTATTTCGGTTACGGAACAAATGACAAATTTGAAGATAATTTGTATTTTTCCTAACCATACAAACCTTAGCTATTTACACATATTTGCCCGCCAGCCCTGTCCCCCAAGACAAGTCCTACCTCTAAGTGAAAGTGAGTATTCACCTGTGTGTGAGGGGGAGGAGGGGTAGCTAGCTACCACTCCCCTACCCCCCCGCTAACTAGCGCGGGGGTAATACACCCTCGTTAAATTCTAATGGCTCGCCATTTCAGCTACGCTAAAAGTAATACCCTTTGTAAATAGCTAAGGTTTGTATGGTTAGGAAAAATACAAATTATCTTCAAATTTGTCATATTATTATACAGAAAGCCCTCAACTTATGAACTAAGTTCTAAGAAGCTGTTTGAAAGTTTGATTTTATTAGATTTTGTTCCGGGGACGGCTTCACCTAAGTCACTTGCCTACGGATTTTCAGCTGCAAAAGTGAACAATTAGTCCCGTTTCGTAATGAAAATGTCTCGCTTACGGCATTGAATTGTATAATACAGTATTGTTTTATGTTTTGATGTTGAACATGCTGAGATAAATCTCTCATCATAGTTTATATATGACAGATCAATTTTAACATTGTTACTGATATTAAGATGCTTTACGTTCTTTATTTGTTACTTTTCATTTAGTCTTTCTTCTTCCCAGCTGGTTCCCATTTTTATATGGGGTCGCCGTTGCGGATGAGCCGTTTCCATCTTTTTCTATTATGCGCTTCTGCCTCATCAATCCCCTTCTCCTGTAAGTCTCCTCTCACACAGTCCCTCCATCTCTTTCTTGGTGTCCCTCTTCTTCTTCTTCTTCTTCCATAGTATGTCTCCCAACATGGTCCTCATCTCTCCTCATCAGGTTTCCATACCATCTCAGCCTCCCTTCCTGCACTTTCTTTGTTACTTCTCATTTAGTGTATATCATTATTTCCTTTTCGGGCTATTTTTCCCTGTTGGAGTCCATTTACTTACAGCATCCAGCTTTTCCACCCAGTGTTGTAGCTTAGCCAGTGATAATGATGACGGTAATACATTTTTATGATTATGTAATTCTTTTTTCTGGGAGGTGTTTAATCCGGCTTTTGAAGGGTTGAATTTTATTTTAATAGTTCATGTTTAAGAAAGAAAATAATGATACATTGGTATTTAGATTTAAGTGACATACGTACTATGTAGTATTAATCTAGAATTTTGAATAATGAACATAGACTATATTATTATTACTTGCTAAGCTACAAACCTAGTTAGAAAATCAGGATGCTAAAAGCCCATGGGCTCCAACAGGGAAAATAGCTCAGTGAGGAAAGGGAACAAGGAAAAATAAAATATTTTAAGAAGAGCAACAACATTGAAATAAATATCACTTTATAAACTATAAAAACTTTGTACGTAAACTACGAAGAGAGACTTTTTGTCAGCCTGTTCAGCTTAAAAATATTAGCTGCAAGTTTAAACTTCTGAACATCCAACGATATCACTGCTGTTTTAGCAGATCATTCCACAAATCTGGTCATAGCTGTAATAAAACTTATAGAATACTGTGTAGTATTGAGCCTTGTGATGAAGGCAAGACTGTTAGTTGATGAAGAAAGTGATGTTTTTCAATATCTTCCAGATTAACAACGGCGTTCCAATTCACCTGAAAGGTGGTCCCGTCGACACCCTATTGTTCGCAGCGACTGCCGGCTTGAATGCAGTGGGCCTCTTCATGTGCCTGAGCTTCTTCTACGACATGTCATTCCCCAAAAAGAAGGAGTAATGTCGTCACTCGCCTACCTCTTGTTTTTCATTCCCGTAAAATTTTGGATGTTTTTTTTTTAGGATGAAGTACCAATATGTAAATAGCTGATCTCTCAGTGAGCGATACAATATCATTGTACATGTCAGTAACTTATTTTTTTCTTTCTATTAATGGAAAATAAATTATGAAAATTGATCTTACTTTGCTCTACATCCTTTATTGGATGAGATAATATTGTTAAACTGGTGGTCTATGAAGTTTGCCACAAAATCTTTACTGTTTTGTCCACCTGTAGTTATAAAATACTGTGCAGTATGATCGAAGAACTTCGATTGTATGCAGTACATTTTGCTGTTGGGAAATATAGGCAAGGACAAAAGAAATGTGTGGCTATTCATAGTTCATAAAGAAATATATGGAGAAAGTCCAATTGAGCAGTTGACCTGACTATGCAGTGGTACTGTACTAATAGGGTTGAAAAAAGAAAATTTGTTGCTAACTACCCTTACAGGAATATGGCTAAATACTCAATATTATCATCACAAAGTGTGAGAGCTTTGGATTTTTAAAGAGGTTCTATTATGTTAATCTAAGAAAAAATGATTTGTTCCTATGTAGATACAAACTTCTGACTCATTTATGCGGGTTTTATGCCTAAGTCAATTTACTACAACCATAATAAATGAAAATGTAACCTAACCGGTAGCTAGATAAAGTTCCTGGGTAACTCCAAGACTGGACAGGGCACTTGAGCTAATGCGAGGCTCACCCACTATTCCTGATTGTCGTCCGAGACGGATCTCCATCCTTTGCTACGATCACAACTCCGTACTGGGTTATTCTTCTCGGCACTTTTACTTTTCAGTGATTTGTTTATTATGAGTTGATTTTAAGGTACATATGTGAATTGCCTCGTCCGTGAAGGCTGCCCATGTGGAACTTTGGTTGATCATCATATGGATTCAAGCTCACGAGCTCCAACTCGTTCTGAGCTTAACCTGTCTTTTAAAGAAAATAATAAACCTAATATTTGACCTAGGTCTGCATGGACAAATATTGCTATCTTAACTATTATTCCTTATGCTATTGACAGAGTATCCAATGTATCAAGCGCTGCCAAGAGAGCAGTAGTTTCTGTTTTAGATGTTTCTTCTTTTCAGAGGCCGGAAAGGAAAAGGCTGATGGAACCCTTATCCCTTTTCCTCGGGTGGTACTATCCCCCACACTGATTGCTGTATCATTGAAAAGGCACCGTAGACATGCTTCCCCACCATTTCAGGCTGCTTCCCAAAACATATTCCAGGTGGACTTCTGAAAGATCTTTTACCTCACAGAGGTCTAGCTCTGAAAGACACTACTGTACTGCTATACCATCTCGTTCTTATCGCTGGAGTGAACATATCTCCTCTCATTTTATTTCAGTATCCTTGGCTTAGTATTCACATCATAGACAGGAATGCAAGGACACACATGGAAAGATTGAATCTTAATGATACATATATATACCAAGGCACTTCCCCCAATTTTGGGGAGTAGCCCACATCAAACAATGAAACAAAAAGAGGACCTCTCCTCTCTACGTTCCTCCCGGCCTGACAAAGGACTTAACTGAGTTTGGCTAGTGCTGCTAGGGTGCCACAGCCCACCCTCCCCCGTTATCCACCTCAGATGAAGCTTCATAACGCTGAATCCCCTACTGCTGCAACCTCCGCGGTCATCTAAGGCACCGGAGGAAGCAGCAGGGCCTACCTGAACTGTGTCACAATTGCTCGCCATTCATTCCTATTTCTAGCACGCTCTCTTGCCCCTCTCACATCTATACTTCTATCACCCAGAGCTTTCTTCACTCCATCCATCCACTCTAACCTTGGCCTTCCTCCTGATATCAATCCTTAAAAGGAACCTCGCCATGTTACTCCTAATCAGGAGCCTACACAAGATGACGCTTCGTCCATTGTTATAGATGACTCCCTGGATTCTGCTACGGGAACGGTGCGAGCACCATTTCCGCCGATGTATCCCCTCTTGAAGTTCCGACGTCTGCGTCAGATACATCCCATTTCCTCAAAGTGATGAGCCTTATCTGCCGTCTAGACAGCCTAGATACCCTCCGTATGCCTCCAAGTTACGAGCAGGTGCTATGCTGTAGATGCCATCTTTCCCCAGTCTCACAGTACTAAGCATTGATTTGATGTATCATTGTCATACTAGGCCCGCGATACCCTGGATCTTTTTAGCAAACAAGTCTCAGCTGCTGAAAAATCTTTATGATCTAGTATATTGTAAAAATTACCACCTTCACCTCTTTCTTCGACTCTGAAAACTGTATCCTTTATTGCAGAGATGCTGTATTGGCTCAGTGTTCTAAACAGTTGTCTCGCAAAGATGCGTTATACCTACGAAATTTGAATGTTGTTGACTTCCCAACTCTCTCCTTCTACAGAGGTTGCTACGACAATCGAGAAGGCAGAAAAACCCAACCAATCTTTATTCATGAGGAGAGTGATGACCCCTAGACATTAATCATATAAGTCCAGATGATTCTTTTGGTCTGGTGTTTGTCTTTCACACATTTGCTTTGATGTTGCCAGGAGGGCAACAGTTGTCTTCATTCACTGCATCCACCATGAGAGCTTGGTATGTGAAATCTTTGTGCTCTAAACAAAGTTCTTTGTAAGTGGATAACAACACAAAAACCTTTTTGGCTGAACTAAGAAAATACTCCTGTGTCGTTATCAGTTTTGTGTGTGTTATTTGCACATTAGCAAAATCTATGCACTTCAATTGTAAGTTTGCAACATCACATATGCCTGTGCAACATTGTGATTGATTCTCTCGTAAATTTATGGAGGATGCTACTGTACTGAGGTACCTGCTATGTAGACAGTACTGTACAGTACTTGTGCACTTGTATCTGGCACTGCCCTGACACTTACATTTTACCATTCCACAGATATCTGAGTGGAAGGTTGCTCATTTTTATCAACATAGCAAGCAACATTGTTGCCACCTCATTGCCATTTTACTGTTTCTTATATCTTCTACAAGAGCTTTATAAATGACCTATTTACTAGTATTGTATGTAATTGCTTCAGCAGGACAGAAATCTCCCCTACCACTCACCAAGGGTGTTTCTTTCGCGTACCACCAATGTACCTGCCGTACAATGGCTGAGGTTCATCTGTTCTCGTCATCAAAGCTTTGTCATACGGCTTGAAATGCAAAGAAACTGTCATGAAGATTGTCAAAGCACAAATTTTGGTAACAACTTTGATTCTGTTGGGTCCTCTGAATGCAGAAATTCACACAACTTTTTTTTTTTATTGCTCTTCAAAATAAGTCACTAATGGACTCCTTGTGTCCCTGAGTAGTGTTAAAGAACTCATACCATTATAGTGCTCTTTTGGATGTCCATATTACTAGTTTTCTAATTGTATTCAAAGACTCATAATCTGATAAACCACTGGTCATTGGTGAACCTATAGTCTAATGCATGCTGGAAGGCAGGAATGCAATTGAGTTGCATGTGCAGAATTCCCATGTGTATCTGCCACTGGCATGATTGCAGCCAGCAATTTATCGACCTCCTCCATAACCCAAAAGGCCTCAAGTGACATTTCTGCTTTGCATTTTGCGAGGACAGTCGATCTACTAAAGGCCCTGTTACACGAGGGGCAAACACTTATCAATTTTGTAAAATGGATGGCTGTCACGTTTGTAGATGATGCCATAGACGAGGAAACCACGGGAAAACCATTGAAGTGCCTGTTTTTGAGGCAGTGGATGGATGCCTGACTATTGCTTGACACAATTCTGACTGCACTCTGCCCGGTGTCTGGCCCAAGTCATACGTTTGCCTGCCTGTGCCGACAACCTGCCTTGGATTGTTTGATCTGTTAACACTGTTTCAAAGTGGGAAAATTAACGATAAATCAGGAGTCCCCCGACCTGCATTTACACCCAATGTGGAAGGGGCTTAAGTCCCAAAGGATCTGATGAATTCAACAGACAGGTTTGCTTGCAAGTTTTTAATTTCTTGTGGCTAATCAATCAACATTGCATTTGCTGGTGGGACTCTCGTAGGTGTCCTTTGGGACCTGGTGGACCCTGCGGTACTTTGAGTGTGAAATAAAAAGGCCTTGCAGTTTGCTAAGATCCATTTAGTTCTCTTATGGAGTACACTCAGGCACACTATTCTATCCAATTCTTTATTTTCTCTCCTCGTTGGGC
This sequence comes from Palaemon carinicauda, assembly GCF_036898095.1. NCBI lineage: Eukaryota > Metazoa > Arthropoda > Malacostraca > Decapoda > Palaemonidae > Palaemon > Palaemon carinicauda. The sequence goes on along the minus strand of NC_090738.1, from coordinate 136,087,473 downwards.
TATTTTCCTTATTGGAGCCCTTGGGCTTATATCATCTGGCTTTTCCAACTATGCTTGTAGCTTAAGTAATGATAAAAATATTGGATAATTATCATGCAGGAGACTTGCCTGAAACAATTGCCACTCAGGGAGTAGGCATATCAAAATGATAGCCACATTGTTGTACTGCATAGTACATATTTTTCTGGGTATCTAACGGTAACTAAACACCGAATGACAATAGATTATGGTACATTACCCTAGGAAAACTGTGATAAGTTTTACTCAGAGGTTTACTGTACTTTAGTTTCTACAATCAGATTGTTGCTGTATTTCCCAGTCATTTATGTCATTTCCCCCTCCAGTCGGTTCAACCTCCCAGATCACTCCCTTCATATGGACGAAGGAAATCGTATTTTAAACTTGCAGTGTCTTGACATTTAAACTAAGTACAAATGTATTGATAATGTATGGTAAACTAAAATGACTTCAATTTAGAATTAGATAAGTGAGAAGACTGAAATGGCTTCTTCTGTATCAGTGTATTATTATCAGGGTTAGTTTTGGAGAGCACTCAACTCATTTCGCATTCCACCCTTAAGTCGGCTTTGGGCTTGATTGTGAGCCAACTAGAAAATCCAGACTCAAAACTAATTTTTGGAAGACAGAATTGAAATTTACATTGCTATGGAGCTCGGTTATGGGTAGGCCGCAAGCAACTTATGAATTTAGTGCTTTAGTTTCTAGAAGAATTTTAAATTTTTGCATTGCAAATATCCCAAAAAATTTTAATTTGGCTCCGTTAAAAGGACAATGCTCTCTTGCATGAGAGAATCCATCGCTGATATTTTATATTTCTGATCATTGTAATTATTTCCTCCATTAGTAGCTTGAGATTTCCCCCAGATTGGGAAATAATACTGAGAGAACAAGGAATGACAGACTGGAGTACCGACTTCTTTATTGCTTGAGCAAGCAAAATGCATAAAGGGATGCGCACGGCATTGTAGCACCTGGGGTCGAGAAAGGCCTCCGCACGCGCACGTGGTCAGACATGACTGACGATTGTACATACACATACCAAGGCACTTCCCTTAATTTTGGGTGGTACCCGACATCAAACAAATTAAAAAAAGGGGACCTTTTCTCTCTACGTTCCTCCCAGCCCGACAAGGGACTCCGAGATTGGCTGGGATTGCTAGGGTGCCACAGCCCACCCTCCCCGTTATCCACCACAGAAGAAACTTCATAATGCTGAATCCCCACTGCTGCTACCTATGCGGTCATCCAAGGCGACTGGAGGAAGCAGCAGGGCCTACTGGAACTGCGTCACAATTGCTCGCTATTCATTCCTATTTCTAGCATGGTCTCTTGCCTCTTTCACTTCTATCCTCCTATCACCCATAGCTTTCTTCACTCCATCCATCCACCCAAACCTTGGCCTTCCTCTTGTACTTCTCCCTTCAATTGCGTCTTACAAACATAAATTATAAATACAGAGTACATGAAACGTGGACATACATAATAAATACATCGGCAAGAAGGCCAAAGAATTCTGTCGAAGACAATATATATAAAAACCTTTTAGTGAATATGGGAATTAAACAATTTAGAATAAACACTTAATTGACAATAAAATTATTGTGAAAGTCGACGTCTTCACAATACTTATAGATAAAACATTTTTATCATTATTACTAGCCACAACCCTAGTAGGAAAAGCAAGATGCTATAAGCCCAAGGGCTCCAATATGGAAAAATAGCCCAGTGAGGAAAGGAAATAAGGAAATAAATAAATGAGATTAAATTAACAATAAATCATTCTAAAAACAGTAACAACGTCAAAGCAGATATGTCCTATATAAACTATTAACAAAGTCAAAAACAGATATGTCATATAAACCATAAAAAGACTTATGTCAGCCTGGTTAACATAAAAATATTTGCTCCAACTTTGAACTTTTGAATATCTGTTGTAAATTTTCTTTGTTGAAAAAACAAACATGCTGGAAAAAGAAGTTCAAAATTCTATCCCTTCTGGCCTAATTTATATATGACTAAATGCAAAAATCAAGAGAACTAATGAAGTTTTAGATCTGCCTGTTTATTTGCTTTGTAAATTTTTAATAAAAAGCAGAGGTAGTCAAGTTTATTCAGGTGAAAATATAGACCAATGTTTTGTACTTGGTAATTACATAATTTGGTGTCTCGAATAGGAATTTAAATAACTTAGGCAACGAATTACTTTATAGATATGAAGGCATGTGAAAAGCCGTCTTATTATAAATGCAATTTGAGGCTGAATAAAAGACAAGTGAATATGTAAATCCAGGCAGTCTATATTAAGGTTGACTTTAAAAGAATTAGTAATTTAAAAAGAATTATATCTAGTAATCAAATATATTTTTCTTTGGTCATTAAGTGATTAAGGGCACGGCTTTAATGAAGAAGACAGTGTATTTCTTTGAATAGATTGGGAAATATGACATTTTAAAATAAAGTTTAAAAAAATCATATTTCAGGACAATGTCCTAATAGTAACAGGAAGCAATCATACATTAAACATCTCATTTTAGCTTTATTATTATTATTATTAAATGCTAAGCTACAACCCTAGTTGGAAAAGCAGGATGCTATAAGCCCTGGGGCCCCAACAGGGAAAATAGCTCAGTGAGGAAAGGAAACAAGGAAAAATAAAATATTTTAAGAATAGTAACATAGTAATAAAAAGGTAACGTTATTCTAGTCTATATGTCTCTAAATCATGAGAAAATAACCAAATATTTATTTAGTAAAAAGAAAAATAAATAAAATATTGTTTATCATCTATTAATTTTTTAAGGAAATATTTATGCTGATAACGTGAAGTAATCAAACATAAATCAGCACATTTTAACTTTTATTTATAGGTAACGTTATTTACACTAAATTACGAAAAATATGAAATAAATAGTTATTTAGTAAAATTATGCCTAAAATTTAATAAATTATAATAATTTATTTCATTATTTAATATATTTATCAGTCAACACATTTCAACCTTTATTTATAGGTCACGTTATTTACACTAAATTACGAAAAAATATAAATAAAGTTATTTAGTAAAATTATGTCTAAAATTTAATAATTTATAATAATTTATTTCATTATTAAATATATTTATCGTTAATTATATTTCATCAAGTGCTATTATATATATAAAAAATATATTTGTAAGGAATAGCCGGTAAAAAAATTCCCCCCAAAAAGGAAAATTTAGAAAAGAATATTTGATATAGATCTAAATAAAAATTCCAAAATACTTCTTAGTCAATTGGTGATGGGAAATATCCAAAAAAATATAAAAAAAACTTAAAAAGAAATAATTAAAACTAATATTAAAACACACATGTAAACTAGTTTAGATTTTGTTCGTAACAAGACGCGATATTTTCATTTTAGAAAACACTATTTAATATGGATTTAGTGAAAATTCTCATTATTATTTATTAATTATTTAGTTATAATAAATATTATAATCCCAAATAAAATAATAAATACTATAATAAAGATTTAAAACGTGCATTTTGATGTTTTTGTTCACTAGCATCGTAACAAGACGTGATATTTTCATTTTAAAAAACACTTAAATTATGGATTTATTAAAAAATATCATTATTATTTATTAATCATTCAGTAATAATAAATATCTATAATCCCAAATAAAGTAATAAATACTAAAATAAAGATCTAAAACGTGCTTAATGCAAGCTAGTTAAAAGTATGCTATTTCTATTCGCTAGCATCATAACTCAAACACTTAAATATAGATTTATTTAATAATATTATTATTATTTATCAGTAATTCGGTTATAATAAATATCTATAATCCCAAATAAAATAATAAATACTAAAATAAAGATTTAAAACGTGCATAATGCAAGCTAGTTAAAAGTCTGCTATTTCTCTTCGCTAGCATCATAACGACGCCATATTGTCATTTTAGGAAAACAACATTTTTAGTTTGTTTTTTGCTTCCTATTTATTGATGGAGGGACATCTAGTGATCAGTGCGTATTCTTGAGGACAGATAGGACACTATTCCATACTTTGGGAAGGTAAGAATCCTATAGGATAAAGCGGTTATCCTTATTTATGAGAATGTTTGATGACGTCGTTTAGGAAGCTATGCCGTATCCTATTGGAGTCAGACTTGTCCTTTTCGACTCCTGAAAATTTTTTAGAGTTTTTGTGTTGTCAGGTTGAAAAGATTTAATCAGAACTATATTTAATGATATTTAATTAGATCTTGGCACTTGTAGGACGTCATATACATCCTATTGGCAGTTTAGGGTATCCTGAGAGTCCTACATTATAGTATAACGTAGGACTCTCAGGTCTTGTCTTTAAGGGAAGGTTGGGATCCTGCATTGCATGTGTAGGCCTTTCTTATCTTAATATTTCCTTATTTGACCGGAAACCTGGACAGGGAATCATATTGGAGACATTAACCCTTGATTTATACATCCTATTGGCAGTTTAGCGTATCCTGAGAGTCCTACCGTCCTACGTTATACTTAGTCTTGTCTGTAGGGAAGGTTGGGATCCTAGATAACGTGTGTAGGCCTTTCTTATCTTAATATTTCCTTATTTGACCGGAAACCCGGATAGGGAATCCTATTGGAGACATTAACCCTTGATTTATACATCCTATTGGCAGTTTAGCGTATCCTGAGAGTCCTACCGTCCTACGTTATACTTTGTCTTGTCTTTAGGGGAAGGTTGGGATCCTTCATTGCATGTGTATACCTTTCTTATCTTAATATTTCCTTATTTGACCGGAAACCCGGATAGGGAACCATATTGGAGACATTAACCCTTGATTCAGACTTGGGCTAGGTTTCATTGTTGGGACAGGCTAGGGAAGCGAGTAAAATGTATAAATATCACGGTAAAATATATGACAAACTTTATTACAGGCATTAAAGAGGCCATGTTTACCTTATTGATATATATTGGAGCCTTTGTATATCAGCGGCCAGTTCCTCCTGCGTGGATTAAAAAGGGACGTCAACTAACGGCATTAATACATACAGGTGGCCGCTATCATACATACACCCTTATATATTTACTGTAGCACATTATTCCTATTGATAATAATCTTCCTTATGTATAAACAGGCTAGGTACATTAATACCTCGGTACATGATTTCAATCCATTGCAGGAACTAGCTCGTAACGCAAAATGCTCGTTAACTAAAACAATTTATACCATATGAAATAAAGGAAACTCACTTTATGCATTCCACATATTTATAACTACACATTCACTCATTTTGGAGCCTTTGTATAACAACGGCCAGGGCCTCCTGCGCACGCCCATTTTCTAGTTCGAAGGGCCAACCCGTGTCCGTCGTTCTGCAAAACCTCTACATAAGAACAGTTAAGCTACGAGTCATATCTTTACCTATATGCCTAACCGGGGGTGGGGGTTGCCTAGTGCCCCCCTACGACTGATACAATGCTCGTATGCAGAATCATTCCGAGTTAGTTGTATCCTGAGGTATTACTGTACATTGAGTTTCAGATTGGAAAGAAAAGGGGAAACTATTTTTCAAATTATCGACTTTTTAAAATTCCAAAAGTTATGACTGAAAATACACTTTTCAAAACTTAAACTGAAACAACAGTACTACCTAACCTAAGGGTCCTCACGTAATTTAACCCAAGGACCCTGACCTAATTTGACCCAAAGGTCCTCACCAAATTTAACCCAAAGGTCCTGACCTAATTTAACCCTAAGGTCTTCACCTAATTTAACCCAAGGGTCCTGACCTATTTTAACCCAAGGGTCCTCTCCTAATTTATCCCAAGGGTCCTGACCTAATTTAACCTAAGGGTCCTCACTTACCAGGAACATAGCCTCATCTGTGATCCCCTTTAAGGGTGTAAGTATGATAGCGGCCACCTATATGTATTATTATTATAACTAACTTTGAATACAGCAGTGTAAAGGGGGTCGCAGGGGGGCGTTAGCCCCCAGTTAGGTATCTAGGTAAGGACACGGCTTGTAGGGTAGGGTGGGGGGGGGAAAGTTTAGGTTTATCTTTAAACAACGCATGAGGAACTGGCCTCTGATATACAAAGACTCCCCCCTTTATACAGTTATATCCTTAGCTTGCCATAAGACTAAGTCTCATCCCTGGGTTTGCTTTCCAACCAACTTCGCTCCTGAAAATGTTTTTTTCCAGGAGTTGATCGGACAAAATCAGCCGCTATTGGCATTTGAGTGAAAGGTGGCTGGCTAAGATATCTAACATTTGTGTCACGCTTTTGAACCAATTAAGGGCTCTGGCTTCTATTTATCAATATCTTAGATATTGTAACAAAAACAAGTCTAACATTGTTATCCTAACTAACATTATTATGGATGTAATGGGCAAATGACATGTTTTTGTCGTATGTGCCAACGATATATTGTGTACATTTTACAAAGAGAGGAATGTTTTATAACTTCGAGGACTTTAATTCAGGTTGAACAGGTAATATACTTCCAAATTCAATCTTGCTAGACATAAAATAAGACTGAATCAATAACAAAATAGATAAAATTTTTATCCAAATTTAAGATTAATGTACAATTTAATACATTCATACCATTGATAATAGCCAGGCCTTCTCCATCATGAGGCTCAATACTACACAGTATTCTAGAAGTTTTATTCCAGCTGTTACCAAGTTGTGGAATGATCTTCCCTTCAAAAGTTCAAAGTTGGAGCAAATGTTTTTATGTTGACCAGGCTGACACGAGTCTTTTTATAGTTTATATATGACATATCTGTTTTTGACGTTGTTAATAGTTTATATAGGATATATCTGTTTTGACGCTGTTACTGTTTTTAGAATTATATATTGTTAATTTATTCTCCATTTATTTATTTCCTTGTTTCCTTTCCTCACTGGGCTATTTTTCCCTGTTGGAGCCCTTGGGCTTATAGCATCTTGCTTTTCCAACTAGTGTTGTAGCTTGGCTAGTAATAATAATAATATACTGTGTACTTAACAAAGGGTTGAGTTGTAGCTTTGCATTCCAGCATCAGTTCTAATGTTAGACTTCCGGCTCTGTTTCTCATTACCATACTAAATATACCAAACACATTTCTACCCAAACTTTTCATTATTAACATGCCAACTGAAATAATGGCATTATTAAACTAAATGTTAATATATAACTAAGAGGTTGAAATGTTGGGACTTGAATTCTGTTCGAAGAAGTAAATTACGTCAGAAGTACCAATCTCAGTAGCCATAGAAGCTGTGATTGTAAGATGAGTGGTAATACTGATATATATATATATACAGTATATACTGGTTGGTATAAAGGAATTCAGGCAACGGCATGTAGATTTCGTTTATTGTCTTGTGCTGTAAGCAGTTTCCAGAGTTTTTTTTTTTTAAATGGCTGTGTGTGCACAGATGCAGCTTTTGTTCATTAGGGTATAGGTCGGCTCTTATTAGGGATAATGGCACCTAAATTAGGTTAGGATGTTTCACAGACAAAATGATAGTGAGAAACATTTGCACCTGTTACTGTTAGAGTATTATTCTTGTGAATATTTTGTCATTACGTCCACCAACAAAGTTGGAAGGAGGTTATGTTTTAACCCCTGTTTGTGTGTTTGTTTGTTTGCGAACAGCTTCCTGGTCACAATTTTAATCATAGAGTAATGAAACTTGCAGGAATTAACTTGTGTAAAAAGCTGGAAATGATTGAATTTTGGAAGGTCAAGGTCACGGTCAACCAAAATGTTTAATATCCGTAATCAGTCATAATTTTGGACATCGTTGTCACAGAGACTTCAATCTTGGTTCACATTTGAGTCTCAAAGTCCACACCAATTAATACATGCTGAGGTCAAAGGTCAAGGTTTAGCAAATGCTTGAGAAATAAGCTGTTTTTTTGCGGAGGTTTGCGCTTTACTGAGTGCCTCTAAAGTTTATAGTGGAACTGTTTTATAAATATTACTAAAGGTTAGGTTAAGTTTAGGTAAAAACACTTTTGATATTGCTAGAATAGGCTTAAGTATACTGTATTAACATTGCAAATTTTGTTTATTATACATACTCATACCAGATAGAGGTTTTTAATTACAGTTCTGTATTTTAACCATACCATTGTAATGGTGATATGATGAAATCTTAACCCTTTTACCCCCAGGCTCTTTGGAAATTTCCAACCCTTAACCCCCAAGGGGTTATTTTTTTCCCAGCACATTTTGCAGTATATCTTTTTTAGATTGCTCTAACAGCCTTAATTTTTGTCATAGAGAGGTCAGGTTGGTCTCATTCTCTTGGAAAATGCCTGAATTTTCTCAAAAAATTATAAAAAATATAAAAAGATTTTTATAGCATTTTTTTGCAAGGACGTACCGGTACGTCCATGGGGGTAAAGGGATGGCTTTTGTGAAACGTACCAGTGCGTCCTTTGGTGGTAAAAGGGTTAACATTGCAAATTTTATTTTTATACATAAACGCATACCAGATAGAGGTTTTTAATTATAGTACTGTATTTTAACCATACCATTGTAATGGTATTATGGTGAAATTTTAACCTGCACTAATTTTTCTTTATAACAATTAATACTTTATTTTCATTTTCAGTAAAGTAAAACAACACAATGACGCAGTATTTGCCGCCAAATCTGTTGGCGCTCTTTGCGCCAAGGGACCCCATTCCATACCTGACGCCAGTCGACAAACTGACATGGGAGAAGAAGACAGATGGGTATTCAGGCATCGGTAACTTGATGATGAGGTTTGAGGTAAGAGACTTGTATTATATGTTTAATCATTGAGGAGTTGATTATTACCTCTGCCAATGATGTTGGAAGGAGGTTATGTTTTCACCCCTGTTTGTGTGTTTGTTTGTGAACAGCTTCCTGGCCACAATTTTAATTGTAGAGTAATGAAACATGTAGCGATTAACTGTTGTGTAAAAAGCTGGGCAAGGCCACGGTCAAGCAAAATGTCCAATTCACGTACTCGGCTTGAAGTTTGGACATCGTTGGCGAAGAGATTTCAAACTTGGTTCATATTTGAGTGTATGAAAATCCACGCCAATTAATACATATTAAGTCAAGGTCGAGCAAAAGGTTGAGAAATAAGCTGCCGCAGCGGAGGTCCGCACTCGCCTGAGTGCCCCTCTAGTTTAGCAATTGAATTATTGGTAGTTTGAATTTCCCTTTTGTATTATTGGTAGTTTGAATTTCCCTTTTGAATTATTGGTAGTTTGAATTTCCCTTTTGAATTATTGGTAGTTTGAATTTCCCTTTTGAATTATTGGTAGTTTGAATTTCCCTTTTGAATTATTGGTAGTTTGAATTTCCCTTTTAAATTATTGGTAGTTTGAATTTCCCTTTTGAATTATTGGTAGTTAGAATTTCCCTTCTGCTTTTTGAAGTTATTGACAGTAGTTGTAATATCGCCCATCAAGGAGTTTGAGGTTGTGGACAAAAATTATTTGCTCATGTCGCATTAGCTAAACAAAGTCTACTATTACAACCAGTAATGGTACATGTTTTTAAGTGTTTTTAAGTTCTTGATGAGAACACGTACTGTACAGTTTTATACATCCAGGTAACAAGACTAACGTCAAACTCGTTCTCTCGTCTCCGAAAGGACAGATAAATTTGATGTCATTATCCTGTATTTAATCCTCCTGTAAGCATTTTGGTAAGGCAGTAATGTCGATCTGAATGTAAAAATTGTAAGGTCAGATCAATTTGATAGCATTATCCTGTATTTAATCCTCCTCTAAGCATTTTGATATGGCAGTAATGTCGATCTGAACGTAAAAATTGTAAGGTCAGATCAATTTGATATCATTATCCAGTATTTAATCCTCTCTCAGCATTTTGATTCTGGCAGTAATGTTGATCTGTACATAATAATCGTAAGGTGCACAGCTTGGAACACTTTTAATACTTTATTTATGATGGGAGCACTAAGTGGTTGTGTAAAAATTTCATAGTTCCTTTGGTATTAGAAATAGAATAATCAAGTGCACTTTAGGCATTACAGTAAGGTCTTGGCACTTCCCTTCGACCCCAAGCTGCACCTAATTTTAAACATAATAGCTTGCTCCCATTCCTGCTTACTTTCATTCCATGTTACTGTCCAACATATTTTGATTTCAACTTCTTAATGCAACTAAATAGTTTTCCCCAGTTGCATTTCAGCACTGAAATAACCTATTTGAATTGATAACTATTACTGAAATTTATTCATCCAATCATACTTATTTTCAGGACCCTAAAGACACTCCTCCCCCAACTAGAGTCGAGACACGAGAAGAGAGACTGTTGAGGAAACGTAGGGAAAAAGCTGAACAAATGCAATATAAATTGGAGCAAGAAATTGCTCTCTGGGACCCGCACAATAACGAACAGGGCACCGGCGATCCTTACAAAACGCTATTTGTATCGAGAATAAATTACGATACCTCGGAGTCTAAGTTACGGAGAGAGTTCGAAATTTACGGACCGATTAAAAAGGTGAGTGGGGAAGTATTTTTGCCTGTATGGGGCAGTGAGTGAATATATCTAGACTACTGTGTTTGTAATTTACACTTAACCCTTTTACCCCCAAAGGACGTACTGGTACGTTTCACAAAAGCCATCCCTTTACCCCCATGGACGTACCGGTACGTCCTTGCAAAAAAATGCTATAAAATTTTTTTTTTTCATATTTTTGATAATTTTTTCAGAAAATTCAGGCATTTTCCAAAAGAATGAGACCAACCTGACCTCTCTATGACGAACATTAATGCTGTTAGAGCAATTTAAAAAATATATTTTGCAAAATGTGCTTGAAAAAAAAAACACCTGGAGGTTAAGGGTTGGAAATTTCCAAAGAGCCTGGGGGTAAAAGGGTTAATATATCGCTCGTTTGCGACGTCGTCATAACTCAAAAATAGCTATTTTTTCAGGAGAGCCATTTTAATCAATTAAAACACTCATATTATGTTATGTCGTTGGGACATTTAGCGTCCCCAGCGATCAATTTTTTTTAGCTACAATTATGAGACTTTTGCCAAAAAAATCAGCATTTGAAGATGAATATGTCTATATGGATAACTCAAAAATAAATTTTTTTGAGTTATGACGTTGTTGTCGCAAGCGAGCGATATATGGTCTTGTTGATAATTTTGAAATGGAAGGTCCCCATCTTTAAAACATTTGGAGGTACAAACACAGATCCAACTGAAGTCATATATGTCAGATATAGCAAAAGTTTGTAATGAAATATTATAAAATATATTTAATGCAGTAAGTAAGATAACATTTGCAATATAAAACAGGACTATATGATGACTTTTTCAACTGAAAATCCTTGGCATATGTTTGGTGAAGTCTACCTTAGACCAAAATTTATCAAAAAACTACTTGCAAACAACTTAGAAGCTATTGATTTTGTATGTTGAAGACTTTCTGTACTATTTTATCTTATTAACCCTTTAACCCCCAGGCTATTTGGAAATTTCCAACCCTTAACCCCCAAGGGGTTATTTTTTCCCCAGCACATTCTGTAGTATATTTTTTTTAAATTGCTCTAACAGCCTTAATTTTAGTCATAGAGGTGTCAGGTTGGTCTCATTCTCTTGGAAAATGCCTGAATTTTCTCAAAAAATTATCAAAAATATGAAAAAAAAATTTTTTATAGCATTTTTTTGCAAGGACGTACCGGTACGTCCATGGGGGTAAAGGGATGGGTTTTGTGAAACGTACCAGTACGTCCTTTGGGGGAAAAAGGGATAAAGACTTTCTTTACTATTTTATCTTATTAAATGACCTATGAGAGGACTTTTGATATAGTTATTCTGTAATTGATCCAATCATACGTTTTCAGATTGTCTTGACTCACAACGTTAAGACCGGCAAGCCCCGAGGATACGCATTTATCGAGTACGAACACGAGCGAGACATGCACTGTGAGTACCCTGCTCGTTGAGCATTCATTCATGTCAATGACTTTTTATACCATTCACTAAACTGATGTATTGCATTGGTAAATCTTGCAGATCATTTGGTGTTTCTTTTTACTTTTTGGCAGGACAGCTCGGTGAGCGCTGCCACCGTCAGTTGTACCCTCTCTGTGGTCATAGTTGTCCTGTCGTAGGTTGCAATACAACACCAGAAGCATTGTATAACCTGCAAAAATAATTCTTAGTAGTCACTGTGGGTGAACATCTCTGATTCAGTTTCTTTCCATTTAAATGCATTTCATTTAAGTAGCAAGAAGCATTGGCCACTGGGATTACCAAGCCCAGCGAAGGAAGATTGCTCCAGGACGTGACTTTTGTAAAATATAGCAAATTTTCTCTACATAGACATGTATGCTGTTTCAATCTACACAGAATTATCACATATGAACTTTTTGATTATCTCTTGGTTCATTAGACTGTAGAACCTAACATTATAAGTCATTTAATAGAATATTGTAAAGATGGTCCCCTGTTTTGCTAAGAAGTCCATTTGACGATGGACAAGAGAAAAGTGTTGAGTTGGGCTGCAATAATCAGCTCCATGATCAGGTAAGTTTTTGGTCTTAAAGTTTCTGTGGTTAATATTATTGTAATTTGAAGAACCAGTTACGACAACGGTTCTCTCTGTATCACGAGAAACTGCTAAAGCTGCTCTTTGACACAGCCAGTGCTTTCTATGAATGATTTATTAAAGTGTTTGTATTTGGTGTTCGAGTCGGGCAATTCGTCGGTGATTCTCCACCTCTATGCTTTGAATGAATAATGTGTCTTTTTCAAAGTTGGAAATTTAAATATGTTTAAGCTTTTATATTCTTGGTTATGAAAGTATTATGATGAACCCATAGAGTTAAAGTTTAAATTTGTTGTTGCTACAAGTCATAAACATTTTTAAATTTTCACAGAAAGATGGTTTTTAACCAGGGAAAGTAATATTTAAGGTTATTAGGAAATGCAAGATTATTTTGAAATGGCCTGTCAATATTGTATGTATAAAAGAATCAATCTCGTGCATATTTCTCTTTCTTCTATACACTCAAACTGTAGCGAATACATATTTTTTAAAAGACCATCACAAAACAATCTCGTGTGTACCCGTCTCTTCTGTCTATACACTGTCAGACACACTTAAAAGTTGCGTTTAATACTCTGGGTTGCTTATTTATTCTTACGTACGGTAGAAATACATACGTACATACATATACCAAAGCACTTCCCCCAATTTTGCGGGGTAGCCGACACCAACAATGAAACAAAACAAAAAGGGGACCTCTACTTTCTATGTTCCTTCAGCCTAATCAGGGACTCAACCGAGTTCAGCTGGTACTGCTAGGGTGCCACAGCCCACCCTCCCACATTATCCCAGAGAATTACTCCAGCATACCCCTCTTCAGTCTTTACCTGTCTGGAACATTTATTTTCTTGTTTAGTCTCTGTATTCAATCTTGTTAACTGCGAGAATTGGTTGCCATCCTCAGTCCTCCAACTCCAGTTTCCTTGTGCTTTGCGTATAATTCATCCTTAATTTGTGGTCAGTTGTTTTGTCTTTGTGCATGCATTTAAACTTATTTGTGAAACTGTTCATGCAAAGTCAGAAAAGAAACATGAGTCTGTAATTTATGCCACATATAACAGTTCAAGGACTTGTGGCATGTCTTGTATAACTTTTAATCGTTAAGCATAAGTTGCCAACGTACACTTGTGGATGAATTTAGGTTGAACTGAATCAGAGAAGTTCGCATTGTAATCGTAAAATGCTCATATGATTTGTACAGAGTAAACTATTAACTATTTTCAAAGTAAATAAATATTGCGCTTTCATTACTTTTCATGCGTGAAAAATCTTAGGTCGCTTAACTAAGTATACCTTCAATCTGTTTTCTCTTAAAATTTCTTTCAAATAAGAAGAGTTTTCTTCAAATCACATAATTTTTTAGTATTCTGGTCAAGTGGGATTTTGGGAATAAAGCATTTATGCCATTTCCATCATTTTTGATTGGCAAATGAGGCCGTCATTATATTGTGTAAATTAATAAAGTAAGATCATCTATAGTCAATTTCTTTTAGCGATGCAAATTTGCACCGACTCGCAGCGGTGCCCTTTTAGCTCGGAAAAGTTCCCTGATCGCTGATTGGTTGGACGAGATAATTCTAACCAATCAGCGATCAGGAAACTTTTCCGAGCTTAAAGGGCACCGCGGCGAGTCGGTGCATATCTGCCTCGATAAAAGAAATGGACTATAGGTCATGTTGTTTTGCACAGCTTGAAGATTGGGTTGAAGTTGTATGAGTCCCAAGTCTTGCTTTTCATTGGTCCACACCGATGATGGTTAAATTTTCAAATCGGACACCTTTATATTTCTTTGAAGTATAATCGAAACGTAAGAATCATTATGAGCATTTTCTGATTACGTTTAGAACTGTGTGAACTTTTCAAAGTTGATAGGAACGCGGTTGCACCTTTTCTGTTCTATACTTAGACAACTTTTTTAATTGGCAATCTGAAAGAAATTTTGTCGATTCATGTGGCAGGTGTTAATGAGTGGCATATATGTATATATATACAGTTTATGTATTCCTTAGTTTCATAGCTTTGGGATCTGAACTTCATTCTTGAACAGCATTTTAATTTAATGATTTTACATCATTTTGCATATTTTCTATAAACTGCTGTTAGTTATGTACTAGCCAAGCTACAACCCGATAGGAAAAGTAGAATGCTATAAGCCCCAGGACTCCAACTGGAAAAGTAGCCCAGTGCAGAAAGGAAATAGAGTAGGAACAAATAAACTATAAATGATAGATGATAAAAAGCTCATGTGAAACTCGGTCCAGTACACCGTCTTGAAATAGTTCAAGTGATCATTCAAAAATGTTTCGTCCCTTGTTTAGTTAAGTTTTACCCATCTGCCAAACAAGTGTGAGTAAGACAAAAATGGGGTCCATAAGATTAAATCATCATTTAGAAATATTTGAATTATAATTTGAAGTGTGAGAAAAGTTTTTGATATTAGAAAAAGGGGTTATGAAATATGTCTGAAAGATTCTTCATTGTTAAGCACAGTTCACATATATTGATCAGCTGTTTTTATAGTTACATCATCGGGTTTGTGAAGCGTTTAGGTAAAGGTCTATTCTACTGTAGCAAGAACTAATGATTAATAGACTGCTCGACTATACTCAATTTTTTTTATCGAAGCAGATTTGCACCGACTCGCAGAGGTTCCCTTTTAGCTCGGAAAAGTTTCCTCATCGCTGATTGGTTAGAATTATCATGTCCAACTAATCAGTGAGCAGGAAACGTTTCCGAGCTAAAAGGGCACCCCTGCGAGTCGATGCAAATGCGCCTCATTAAAAAAAATTGACTATAGTATCACATTATCATCTTCGGTTAAAAGAAAGTTTGTCTTGGTTATTATAGTAACTAACATCAGTTTATAGTGCAAAATTTAGTAGTCTCGGTCAGCTCCCAATGACTATATTAGCTCTCTGTAGATTAACACTTGTCACAAGCAATTTCTTAGTGGTCATTTCATATACATGAGCACAGTTTTTCGGATAGAGGATTTAAGTGTGGTACACCCATCCCTCATTGATAGGGTTCAAGTGTGTTTTCTTTCTGTTCTTTTACTTTTAATTTTCGTAGATTTTATGTTTTTGTCAGGAGCAATTGTTTTTACTTTTAATTTTCGTAGCTTTTATGTTTTTGTAAGGAGCAATTGTTTGATTTGGTAGATTTCGTAGATTTTATGTTTTTGTCAGGAGCAATTGTTTTAGTAGAATGGCTTCAACAGCACAGGGCTGTATGTCCTTAGTTTAATACATCTCATTCCGAATTGAAGATGTTGAGCAGCGTTGAAATGGAATAGGATTTATGTGGCCTAATTAGAATGTATCGATATTTATTCCTCAAGAATAAATTTATATAGTTCCCATTGTTGAGTTAGACTTAACTTTTATATAGCTGGCTTTTATTAATTCTGGTACACTTATATGTGGCTTTTATTAATTCTGGTACACTTTACTGGAACTAAGGAGACTTCTGACAGCTTTACATTGTAGTAGGTAATTCTCTATTAAGCAAATGAAACTATTGTCAATGCTACCTGTAAGACAGAGTTGCTAAGCTTGTAAACATGTGGGCAAAAGCATTTTATTAATTTTATGAAGTGTTGTATAGAAAAATATTTGCTTAACAGCATGTCGTAAAATTAATAAAAGCGCCTTTGATCAACGTTGTTTAACCCTTTTACCCCCAAAGGACGTATTGGTACGTTTCACAAAACTCATCCCTTTACCCCCATGAACGTACCGGTACGTCCTTGCAAAAAAATGCTTTAAAAATTTTTTTTTTCATATTTTTGATAATTTTTTTGAGAAAATTCAGGCATTTTCCAAGAGAATGAGACCAACCTGACCTCTCTATGACAAAAATTAAGGCTGTTAGAGCAATTTGAAAAAAATATACTGCAAAATGTGCTGGGGAAAAAATAACCCCTTGGGGGTTAAGAGTTGGGGGTAAAAGGGTTAACAGGCAGCGTTGCCAACAGTTCATCTTTTGCTAAACAGCGTTATCTGCTACAATGCACAGCTGTGAGATGTCTCCTTAGCTTTCTGTGAAGTGCACTTGAAATAATGGAACCAACTGTACTAGCAATTCATTTCACCATAATTTATAAAAAGTATTTAAGTGTTCAAAATCTATCATGGGTGGTAGGATTCTATAGTTCTTTCAGTTGAATTGTTTTCTTGACATGTTGGTTTGAAATTATGTTACTCGGTCTTTTACCTGGCGTTTTTTTATTACCTTCCTTTCAGAGAAAGTGTAAGAGAGTCTGTAGATACAGTATACTAAGAAACCAACTATTGAATAGGAAGCTATGTGGAGAAAATAACACATTTTGTTTTTAGTCTTCGGTTAACTTCGTTTTTTGAGAAACAACCTATGAAGGCTTCAGAATAACATTTTTATCTTTTTTTAATCTATAGTTAGTTTTGCTATTGAGAAACAACCTTTTAAGGTGTAGAATAAAATCTTTTATCTTTTTTTAATCTATGGTTAGCTTCGTTTATTGAGAAACAACCTTTTAAGGTGTAGAATAAAATCTTTCCTATCTTTTTTTTAATCTATAGTTAGATTTGTTTATTGAAAAACTGACCCTTTTAAGGTGTCAGAATAAAATCTTTATCTTTTTTTAATCTATAGTTAGATTTGTTTATTGAGAAACAACATTTTAAGGTGTCAGAATAACATTATTTTTTTTAATGTATGGTTAGCTTTGTTTATTGAGAAACAACTTTTTAAGAAGGCTTCTGAGTGTTGATTGTTTTGGTATCTGAAAACATTATATTGTAAGTAAAAGACAAGTTATCTAAGGGGATAACTGATTGCAGTTTTCCTTACGCACTTATTTAGGAAATATTAAGTTAGCGAACTGATGCTTTCTTGCATTTGCAATTGATAGTTTTTGTGGTTATCATCGGACATCATTAGAATGTATTCAAGTGCTTAGAAATGAGCTCCTTCAAAAGCAAGTTTGTTTTGGTAGAGTTTGGGTTAGCTTGCAATATTTCTTCTTATTTACTCTAAATACTTCTGTGTGCCGTGTGTATTTCTGAACTCACTCTTTCACACACGAGGGATGGGTGTACTTTATATGTCAACCTGTTCTTTAATTTCTCATCTTCTATGCCACACGTTACTCTAAGAATGTTTTTCTCCCCAGTCAAAGAAAATTATTTGTAAACAGTTTCCTTGCTGCTGTAGAACATCTACTGAAGAACCATTAATATAATTATCAGATTTTTCTTTAAAAGGGAAGTCAAGAATGTCACTGCTGTACGTTATATACTTCAGATTTCGGTGGTGGTTGGTAATTTCCTTAAACAGCCACCAGGTGGCCAAAGGTATTAGCTTGCTTAGCTCTCTTGGAGGAATTTGGGAGGCAAGATGAAACGTAAAGAATTTGTCTATTGATGAAGTTTCAAATAAGGGTTATTCCCAATTCCTCATTTGGTTAGGATAATTTTTAGCTCTTTCCAGTCATTGGAGAGATTTGTTTATTGTTTTTTTACCATATTTCCTTTGAGGTTGAAGCCTAGAATACATACTTGATAGACAATCCCTATTCTCTAAATGTGTTTCCCTCTGTTACAATTTGCCTGTTTCCAAGAGCTCTCTTCCCTCCCATCTGTCCAGCTCTTTTGACTTTCTTGTTCCGATTTTCAGCCCTTGTTTAAAAAGTCGCTTTTTCCATTGCTGTCAGATTAAAAAATCATTGGAATGGCTGATGTCCTGAATCTTGCTTTGAGAGATTTTGTATGATCTAGTTTCAATAGGCAATTGACTTGCTGCTATCGCGTAGAAAATCTGGTGTTAACTATTTGGATTAATTGACTTTTACCAATATGTTTACTCTCTCATGTCGTACGCATCGTGTAAAGAACGTCATCCTTGGTCTTGCATCTTTGTATGCATCGTTTGCGACTGCTAGATATCTTTTGCTTCCTTTGTTACTTTTCTTTAATAGTAAGTTAGTTAATGTACTTTATATATATATGTTGTACATGCATTAACAGAATTACAGTCCTTTATATCAGCGTCGTCTTGGATTCAAGTAGAAAATGAGTGTTCTTTTGTTAATCTTTTATGATACTTAACCCTTTTACCCCCAAGCTATTTGGAACTTTCCAACCCTTAACCCCCAGGCGTTGTTTTTTTCAAGCACATTTTTTGCAATGTATATTTTTTAAAATGCTCTAACAGCCTTAATTTTCGTCATAGAGAGGTCAGGTTGGTCTCATTCTTTTGGAAAATGCTTGAAGTTTCCAATAAAGTTATCAAAAATTTGCAAAAAAAAAATGTAAATAGCACTTTTTTGCAAGGACGTACCAGTACTTGTACGTCCATGGGAGTAAAGGGATGAGTTTTGTGAAACGTACCAGTACGTTCATTGGGGGTAAAAGGATTAATAATTTTAGTCGATATTTTTTTTTTGTCGGTATAGTAGACAGTATTGTTCATCCTTCTTGCAATTATAAGGTCATGTATCTTGTTTTCTTGCATCTTTATAACCTAAAATCAGCACCCTATTAAACCCCACGTGTCCTTAGTATTATAGCACGTCCTCATTTTACCATGAACTATGAGTTGCAGAGCGGTTGTTTCATACACTTTCTGCTAGATATAACCTCAGCTCTGAAATCACAGTATCTAGACATATCTTTATAGGAGACTCCAAAGAATCACTTCATTCTATATACTAGAATAGTGCTAGTAAATGATTAATGTCGGTGCAAGTATCCAAGTTATTTTTTTGGCAAATATTTATGGAAACTTTTTAAAGGATCTTTTTATATATACAGTGAAACCTCTGTATATGATTTTAACCTTTTTGAGGGGACAGTCTCCAAGCCCAAAATGCAAGTTTCTTATATGAAATTTTCCCAATAGAAGTAAAGGAAGTTTGCTTTGTGTGTTCCGAACACCTATACATATGCATTTGTTTCTACGTGAAAACAGAATGTCTTTTAACGAACAAACATATGGAGATACAAACACGTTTAACTGAAATCGTAAGTCTCAGATTTTGTATCTAAATTTCATATACTGTAATAAAGTAATGAAGTACTAAAATGACAATATAATTTAATACATACATACATACATACATATACCAAGGCACTTCCCCCAATTTTGGGGGCTAGCCGACATCAAACAAATGAAACAAAAAAGGGGATGTCTCCTCTCTACATTATTCCCAGCCTGACAAGGGACTCAACCGAGTTCGGCTGGTACTGCTAGGGTGGCACAGCCCACCCTCCAACATTATCCACCACAGATAAAGCTTCATAATGCTGAATCCCCTACTGCTGCTACCTACGTGGTCATCCAAGGCACCGGAGGAAGCAGCAGGGCCTACCAGAACTGCGTCACAATCTCTCGCCATTCATTCCTATTTCTAGCACGCTCTCTTACTTCTCTCACATCTATCCTCCTATCACCCAGAGCTTCCTTCACTCCATCCATCCACCCAAACCTTGGCCTTCCTCTTGTATTTCTCCCATCAACTCTTGCATTCATCACCTTCTTTAGCAGACAGCCATTTTCCATTCTCTCAACATGGCCAAACCACCTCAACACATTCATATCCACTCTAGCTGCTAACTCATTTCTTACACCCGTTCTCACTCTCACCACTTCGTTCCTAACCCTATCTACTCGAGATACACCAGCCATACTCCTAGACACTTCATCTCAAACACATTCAATTCCTGTCTCTCCATCACTTTCATTCCCCACAACTCCGATCCATACATCACAGTTAGTACAATCACTTTCTCATATAGAACTCTCTTTACATTCATGCCCAACCCTCTATTTTTTACTACTATCTTAACTGCCCCCAACACTTTGCAACTTTGTAATGACAAAATAATTTAATACAAGCTAAACGACATTTGCAATAACATGATATTTATATGAAACGGGACTATTTGTTGACTTAGCAGCTGAAAGTTGTAGGCATGGGAGTTAGGTTAGGTCTACCCTAAGCCAAAATTTATAATTTGACTTATGCACAAATTCTTGGAACCTATAAAGTTTGTAAGTTGAGGATCTGTCAAACCATCGTCCTCTGATTTGTGATTTCAATGAAGCGGGAAATGTCCGTTAAAACTTTTAATGTTTAGTAATAGCAGGAGGGCAGTGGTTAAGGCCCACCCATGCAACAGGTCAACGAGCTCCCACATTTTTATTTCGGCCTCCGGACAGTATAGACATACTTTTCGATGTCATTACTGGCTATAATTTATCATGTTTGCATTTAAACAAATGTGCTGGTAGAATGTTCTATGGGAGGGATGTTAAAAGAAGACAAGGTTATTTTGTTTTTTCCTGAATGTGTGACAGTTTTTTTTTACAAACTGCTGATATTCACATACTTGTTCCCGTTGGGCAGCATTTCTGTTGACGTTCATTCCCCTTGATGTAGGGATAACGGTTGGAGAGAAGTATTCGTTTTTATTTGTATACGAACATATCAATTTTTGAAATTTTTAGTTTTCCTAATCATACAAACCGGGGAGCCCTTTGAATTACACTTCCTTCCTGTAAGTCTGAAGTTTGAGGTTAAAGTTTGAGCTGCCCTCCAACTACCACTGCCATCTTGTTAGAAGTTAATACAGCCGTTTCTAACTTTGCTGAAATCATTACTCTTATTAAAGGAATAAGTTTATTCATCATCATCGTCATCTCTTCCCACGCCTTTTGATGCAAAGGGCCTCGGTTTGATTTCCTAAGGTTATCAACTACAGGAAATAAAAGTGATTGAATAAATTAGCTCGTATATTACCTTTGAGGAGAGTTGTGGCTGGTGTGCGAGAGAAGAAATGGGTTTAGGGGTTGATGCAATATATATCAGAGCCCATAAGAGGGCAAGTAGCCAGTAAGAGCTATATTTTTCTTCATATTTAGGAGACTATATATGGGGTACATCACTCCATATTGTGTCGGCCAATAGGAGCTCACTTCAAGTTTTCACTTAGCCAAGGAGAGTTTCCTAATGTTTGCATATGTTACAGAAACGATGGCAAAGTGAGTCTGTGTCTTCTCAAAGTTTTTTGCAACAAATACTAAAAATTTCTCTTCTTCTGTGCATCACTAAACGGCCAATTATTATAACTACATGAATATATAATTGGTTTTGCTTTATGATATTAGAATCGCTGTTCTGTTGGAGGAAATAGATAAATTCATTCGGCGTTTTATATTTTTGGTGTAAGTTTGCAACGTCACTTTTTGAAAAACATTTGCAAGAGTAAAAATCTTTTAGAAAGACATCAAAATTAATATTCAAAGATGGTTTTTTTTTATCTCTAGCACAGTGTATTTCTGTTAGTCGCTGTAAATAGTTGAATGATGTTTGTTATCACTAAGAAAACCCCTTAACCCTTTTACCCCCAGGCTCTTTGGAAATTTCCAACCCTTAACCCCCAAGGGGTTATTTTTTCCCCAGCACATTTTGCAGTATATTTTTTTATAAATTGCTCTAACAGCCTTAATTTTCATCATAGAGAGGTCAGGTTGGTCTCATTCTCTTGGAATATGCCTGAATTTTCTCAAAAAATTATCAAAAATATGAAAAAAAAAAAATTTATAGCATTTTTTTGCAAGGACGTACCGGTACGTCCATGAGGGTAAAGGGATGAGTTTTGTGAAACGTACCAGTATGTCCTTTGGGGGTAAAAGGGTTAATTTATGCTCTCTGGACGTTAGAAAAATTATACTTTATGGACATAAGATCCTCCATTTTTTAACGTTCAATTTTGACAAGGATGTTGTTTTGCTCCTGCATTTGCAATGTCATGAAAATGTAACACTGCGGTGCCTTTGATTAAACTAGCTGCTCGCCCGATGAAGCCTGATCTATGTATTAACTCTTCAGATAATGGAACGTAAATACTGCATGAGTGGGAAGTTGTGAATCGCGTGATCATCACCTTAGTACCTTACTGTACTGGTCGTAGCGGCGCATAATTTTTATCTGCTGTTCGGAAGATCGTTAGCTGTCGGATAGAAATTTTATAGAAAAATCTTTACAAATATTTGGGTTAACTAAGATACAGAGGCCTTACTGTATTGATTTGAATGAGTATTAGTTATTTAGTTTGACAAAAAAGTTGTTATATCAGTTTTAGTTTACTAAAAAAGTTATATTTTCAGTAGTAGATGTCAAGAAGAAAAGAACAAAATTTGAAAAGGTTGATTAGTTGTCGTAATTCATTTAGTTACTCTAGTTACTAGTCATGTAGGTTTTCTGTAGATCATGTTCTAATATTTTGCTAGAGACTCGGGGGTTTTCAACTGAAATGCTATTCAGTGTTGAAAGCAAAGCATACTAACTTGTTTACTTGTTTTGGGTTTAAATCCAACCCTCCACTGAAGTCGAGTGAACTACTTCTCGGGCGGGTCCATATTAATCATTTAACGAAACATTTTCATTATAACTTATACAATTCTTTGATTGTAGCATCTTCCAAATCATATTTTGTGAAAAGTAATGTCTTTAGTTAATTCTTAAATTCAATTGCTCCCTTTAGGTCCTTCATTTCAGTTGGCAGTTTATTATAATGTCTAGGCGCACAGTAGCTAAAAGCCTTTTCACCAAATTTACTATTTGTTCTTGGTTCAGATAGCCTTTGTTTGTCACTCATGTGACAAAAGCTGTTCTTCCTTAGATAAAGTTTTTAGTGTCTGTAACCTCTGTTATTCAACACCATTTTCTTCATGTATCAATCCATGGCGAATTGATTCGTTCGTGGCTCTGTATTATGAAATTAAAATGGTGGAATTGTTGGAGCTGCTTGTGTTCTTTTAATTTGTGGAAGAGGATTTTGTGATGAACGATCCTAGAGGATAGGATTATTAAAGTTCTTTGTATGACTGCTTTCTCAATTCGATAAAATTTTGATACCTCATTGTAATATTTAAAATTTTGACTTATAATTTGCAAGCAAATTCTTTGGCCGCAAGGTGGTTGTCGCACTCAAACAAATTTTCTTTTCTCTCTAAGGATCCCCATCTCCAGCACCTCTAAAGTTTACAAAAAGGATGATTGGCGAGTTTTAAAATAATGGAAGATCTCTTTCAAAATATTGATTGTGCTTCTCTGGTTATTAACGTCGCTTTTATACTCTCCTAGAATTCCCTGCATCGATGGAAACGCCGCTGCCCTTTAAGTGTACCTTCATAGCCGTTCTATTGCTCTAATTTTCAAAGTCTCCTTTCAGCAGGCGGTCAGATTTCGGCAACTCTGACGTCCTAAAAGTCGAGGGCGTTCAGTTCTTCGCATTTTTTTTTTTATCTGAAACACGGTGTTTTTTTCAGGTTTAAAAAGTTGTTCTGCTATATTATGATAAACATACTCTTTGGAGGCCCCACACTAATGCATTTTGTTTCGTTCACCCTGTACAGCCGATCTTCCGTGCTGGCTTGTATGCTCACGCGACCTATGAGCACTCACGGCTCTAGGTTTGTATGTGTGGTAAGCCCAACACAGGAGCAGGCAGATTGACCTTTTTGATTAAGGCTTTGACCAGTTATACTTATATTCTTGGATGCTTCTAAGGCTCCTGCAGATTTTGAGAGAGAAATTTTAACGTACTTAAAGATCCTTTTGCCATTACTGAAATAGTTTTCTCTTTTTTTAAAAGATAGTGCATCTCAATATCTGAAGTTTTGAAATCAGCTTTTGCTGGATTATGTTCAAGATTTAAATGAAAAATTATATTGCCTGTGATTTCCTATAAAGTTCAGTAAGAAGATTTAGGAAAGATCATTAACAGTAGTCAATCCTTGGTCAATAAAGCCTAAAAGTAGGTGGTTTGAGCGTGCGTGCGTGTGTGATTGAAGCTGCGAGTGCCTGAGGGTAGGAGTAATGAAAGGTGTGGTGTGTCTCGGGCATGTTTGAGATTTTGACACTTGATTTAGAGTAGTGCAATTGTGAGCTCCTGGGTTGATGGAAAGGGTTTTATTGAGGCAATGCGACCCGTGAAGACGCCCTGGACTGGGTCACCGGGTACACGTCTGTGCAAAAAAAGTTGCAAAGGTTTACAAGGTGGTTTGAGAAGAACTATTCAGGTATTTGATGTTTCGAGGGAAGTACAGTACTGTTGGCTTAGATAATACAGTAATTTTTTTTTTTTAACTTTTTGTACCTTGAAATAGGGAAGATTTTGTTATATTATACTTGTATTTTATTTTTTTATAAAGATAAATTTCTCGCTTGTAGGTGAGCGGTAAGTTTGTACAAATCAAAATTTCTTGATATTTTTTTTTGTCAGGTTAGTTAAGGGGCTCAGGGCTAGTTAATCAAGCTGAAAGAACCCTCCCTTTCCTGTTTGGAGTGCAATTTAGACCACTAAGAGTAGAGTAAAACTCATGGTTATTTGCATTAAGTTCAAATTTAATAGTAAATATCCCTTCAGACTTTTTAAAGTTTTACATTTAAAAGAAACTATAAAAAGCTTCCCATAATAGATTTATTTTTTGGTTTATTAGACGTAGCGACGAGAGGAAAAGTAGTTCTTGATGACATTTGTAGACAGGTTATTCATGGGTAGAATTTTCCTTTTCATTGGAAATGCTTTGGTAAGTGAAGCGTAGAAGCAAATGATAATACTTCCAAAGGTAGGGGATTTGGGAGCGGTGTTTTCCACTCTATACAGGCGGTTTGGGTAAGTGAGCGGTAGGTATGAATGTTAGGTTGTTCTCTCTTGACAAAGAAGTTTTACCCTAGATTCACAGATTTGGCTTTGGAACAGTTTAAATTTTGCCACTTTTTTTTTTTATTTCTCAAAGTCCTGTTGTATAGAGATTCCATTGTAAAATGCAGTAATGCAATAGATTGTTTTTGGTGTCATCCATTTATTTTAATTTGTTTTGTAAATTGATAAATTTGGGTGAGTTGGGTAAGTATTCCAACGCCCTTCGAGATGGAAATCACGGGAATTCCCCATCCGACACCTCTGCTATCGGGCGCCCTAGATTACTGTAACACAGAAGGTATGCCCAGGTAACACAGTTTCTTTATCATTTGATATATGCAGTAAATCAAAGAGTCAGAATATTTGGGAAGAATTTTAAGAAAAAATTGCTAAACTTGACACTACAACTGCTACATTTGAGAAAGCCTTTTCATTTTGAATTTTTGGGGGTTTGCGTATAGTTGAAGCCTAGCAGGAGAAAACCTAAACCTGAGCCTTGTTTTCCTCTGGTTTTCCTCAACCCATCCTCCTCCTCCTCCTCTTCCTCCTTCCTCCAGCTCGTTCCTATCTCCCGTCCCCCTCTCTCTCCCTTCACACACATCTTAATATCATTCTTTGTGTATACATAATTTGTAAAATTAAGTTATTGATATGCAATTAAGTGGTGATTGCCATTGCGGGGTGAGTTTAAAAACCCCCTCCAAAAGATGGCTTCGTCTACAAGGGGAACGGCGACGATGGTCACAGGACTGGTCTCTTGTTTCTTGTTTATTTTTTTTAATTAATTTTCCTGTTTTTATACACATAACCCAAGGCGTGTCACTGTCCCGTTTTGATACCGTGCTTTTCTTAACAGCTGCGTACAAGCACGCTGACGGCAAGAAGATAGATAACCGGCGAGTGCTCGTCGACGTGGAGCGTGCTCGTACTGTGAAAGGGTGGCTGCCTCGGAGGTTAGGTAAGTGACGTCGCATCTTGCTAGAAAGTAAAGGGGGCTCTTGGCGTGGCAATGGGTAGGGTTTCTATGTAATTTATGCAGTAGATTTGAGTTTATCACAAGCTTCGGATTTTTATAATGTATGCAGTACGTTTGATATTTTTATCACAGGATCAGGATTTCTATGTAATGTATGTAGTACATTTGACAGATTATCACAAGCTTATGATTTCTATATAATTTATGCAGTGCATTTGGCAGTATGATAAGCTTAGGATTTCTATGAACTGTAATGTATGCAGTACATTTGACAGATTATCACAAGCTTAGGATATCTATGTAATGTATGCAGTGCATTTGGCTGTATGATAAGCTTAGGATTTCTATGAACTGTAATGTATGCAGTACATTTGACAGATTATCATAAGCTTAGGGTATCTATGTAATGTATGCAGTGCATTTGACAGTTTATCATAAGGTTAGGGTATCTATGTAATGTATGAAGGACATACCAGTTTCCCTTTGTTACCTTCATTACACATCTGTTTTTCCTTTGCAACTAGACATTTTCATGATCATAAACCTTTTGACTTAATTCAAAGTGTCTTAAAGTATCTTATATGTACTTGTAAACATTTGGTAGAATGCTCATTATTGGGTAACAGGGTATAAGGCGAGTTGTGGCTGTTACATCTCCCTTTCATTTATGAAAGTTAGTAAAATTATCAAAGCAGGAATGATATAGGTTGAAATATGTTTGGTTCTCTGTTTACTAAGTTCACTTCAAGGTAACAAGGTAACATTGGTTATTAATGAAATGGAAATAAGGTTATAGATACGTAACGAAGTATTAAACTAGAAATAAATTTACAATGATGAATATTTTTGCAACCATTCTGAATACTTGCTGAAAAAACTCTTAACTGAAGTTGTAGCTGAATATAAATGACCACAACTTGCCATGATCATTTCTAACATGATTTTTTTTTTGTTCTTTGCTGCATGGGAACATCATAGGTAAGATGTTACTGTGAATAGTTTGATTTGTAAATGTCTATCATCTGTATGACTAAACAGTGCAAAACATAGCGGTTATGCTTTGTGTTAAATCTGTTTGCTTCATTTTTATATTAAATTGTAGCACTAAAATTTAGATAAACGCTGCTGAGTTTGTTTCAAGCTTGGAGGAGAAATAACTCGAGATGCCCTGACCGGAATTAGGTGAAGCCAGGCTTCACCAGTCAAGACTGTCTAACTGATAGTTCTCGATTCCCAAGTTAATCTACAACAGTGTACTGGAACTAAGTCGGTTCTATTCAGATCTTTGTTTATAGATGGCTTTGTATTAGCGATAGCTCCTCTTTGTGCTGCTTTATTTGAAAAAAATGAATGTTAAACTTGTTGCTCAACTTATTAGTGAATCAGTTACAAACTCCTTGGAATATTGAACTACGGTAAATTTGTTATTTTATAGCCCTCAATGGATTACATTGAACATAGCTTGTCAGGCTGGGAGGAAGGTAGAGAGGAGAGGTCCCCTTTTTTATTTCATTTGTTGGATGTTGGCTACCCCCAAAAGTGGGGGAAGTACCTTTATATATGTATGTGTGTGTGTATAGCTTGTGATATTCTCACAACTGTTACTGATTTTTCCCTAAAGGCAGGTAGCTGTCTGTTATCATGGGCTCAATCGAATCCTATTTAAACCATCTTCCAGAGTAGTGAGTGATTGATTTGTGTATGGATTTTTTCTGTTATTTTCTGAAAATTAAAAATTTTTAAACCTAGTCATAAAACGTTTTAAGAATTCTGCACAAAAGGTATCATATAGATAACAATGTATAAAAGAGACGGTAAATGGTTAATAATAACACTAGTTCCGTAGATGACTTTGGTTCCAAGACCTTTTTTACTAGTCAATGGCGTTGCAAGAACTGACAGTCTGACTGGTAAACCTGGCTTAAACCTTGCTTCACGGGTTCTGGTAAGAACTTTGAGTCAGGGCATCAGCAGTATTAATCCTCCTAGCATTCAAGCAATTAATTTGTGAATAGGCTTTTCTTTTATTGATGATGTTGGAGAAACTTGTCGAGCATTGACTATCATACTGTTCATTGTGTAAGTTTTATTGTAATAGAGTTGTCTTTTTCCCATTAAGTGCATTGAGAGAAAAATAGACTTGCTGTATGTCTGCATGTTCATAGTTCATTTGGTTTAACTGCAGTGTTGAGGGAATTGAGCTGTTTTCGGGCATAACTAATCCTTTCATATTTCTTGTGTAAAAAGTATGAATGGCTTAACCTAGAAGTGTGACAACATATGTAAATATTTTCTTATTTTGATGCTATCAACTGGGAATGTTTTAGGAAAATTGTAGCTTGATGTTATGCAAAATAAGGACTTATATCCCTTATCAATTTGGAAAATCCCTAATATTCACTGCTTCTAGAATTCCTTAAGAAGAATGAAGTATGTTGTGGTTATTCGTTACTCAAACACTTTATGCTAGAAAGTACTTTCTCAGTAATTACCCTAAGATGCATTTAGATAACTTTAGAAATTTCTGGGTTACTTTTCCTCTAACTGATAATTGTTTTTTTATTATAGGAGGAGGATTGGGAGGTACCAGACGCGGTGGATCGGATGTAAATATTAAACATTCTGGCCGAGAGGATGACCGTAAACGGGGAAGTGGGCGAGAAGAAGAGCGTGTTGAGTAAGTTCGCGACTTGTTTCACTCGTCGGCCAGTGTGGCGTCTTAAACTGAAACTGAATCAGTCAATAACCTTAGTATCTATATCATACTAGATATATTTTTCTTTGTGATATTTGAATTTGAATTTTATCTGAAATTTTGTAAATTTGGCTTCACTGGAAATTTTTATTTCAATTTTTCAAAGTACTGTACAGTTGAAAGACATGTTCACTAGGTCAATAACCTTAGTATCTATATCATACTAGTTATATTTTTCTTTCTTTGTGATATTTGAATTTAGATTTTATCTGGAATTTTGGAAAGTTAAGTTTCACTGGAAATTTTGATTCCCATTATTCAAAGTACTGTACAGTTGAAAGACATGTTCTCCTGTTGGGAAATTTTCCAAGTAACTGTGCAATTACATCAGCCATAATTCATTTGAATCCTTTCACTCTTTAAGGGAGCGTGGTGGTGAACGTCCAGAGCGAGCTGAAAGGGAACGTGACCGTGAAAGGAGACGTACGCGCTCTAGGGAGAGGGAGCGTGAGCCCAGAGAGAGACGGAGAAGATCCCGAAGGTATATATGTTCCTTTTAAGTTTTAGAATTCATTTAATAAGAATGATAAATATATCATGAAATGTATTTTTAAATAATAATTATTCTTGCGTAAATGATGCAATGTTAAAAAGATGTCTTTTGCATTAAATAGAATATTTTGAATATTTATGGAAGAGGCATGTCTATCCAGTGGTTAATACACGTGGTGTCAATAATAATCCATGTTGTTTACTGATGTATTGGTCATTAAATTGTTTTGGTTTTCTCCAACAGCCGAGATCGCAAACGTCGAAGAACGCGCTCGCGTGAGAGAGGGGCGACAGCGCCTGAAGAAGGTGACGAAAGAGAGAGAAGGCGTCACAGATCTCGTTCCAGAGATCGCAAAAGGAGGTCCAGATCTCGAGAGAGGAAGCACCGTAGAGACAGGTGAGTTTAATTTTCAAATGGTATTTGGTTCTGTTTGAATTTATTATTTATTTGATAAGTTACCCAAGGTAATGGGTCATTTAGTTGCCTTTGTATATACTTGATTTTAAATGATTAATTTACCTTTTTTCAAGGGACAGAGAACGCAGGGAACGTGTTCCAGGTGAAGAGGGTGAAGAAATTGTCAAGATTAAACAGGAGCCTGAAGATGGTATGTACTGAATACTGCAAATAGAAAATTTTCTGTTTTTTCTTGAATAATATACTGTAATAATTTAAGAATTTTTCTGTAATACTTTACTGTAATTAAGAATGGTAGGCAAAACTAGTGTGAGAAATATAAAAAAAGCTACGTAAATCAGGATATCGAATATTCTGAAGTTTAATTATTTATTCTTATGATAAATTATACTGTAGGGTAATATTAAGATGCTGAATCTTCACTGGTGCTAAAGAGGAATGAAGGTAGGGGGCTGGGTAGGGGTGAAGGGAGGATAGTCGTAGTAGGGGATGTTGATGAAGGAGAGGTCTAACTGGTGAGGGACCTATGGTTGTGGTTCTATCACGCCCCAGTAACTATACCGACACTCATTGAGTGAGCGAGCTTGGTTAATTCCTGCCATTCCATGCATTCCTTTTTTCTGTGGTATATTTAGCAATATTTATGCCTTAGAAATGGTGCTTTAAGGAGCATTTCACGGAGCGACTCAGGTCGAGCCCAGAAATTATACTGTAGGGTAATATTAAGACAAGTAAAAATGAGCAAAGTTGACAAACTTCATGTTTTAATATATTATAATTTGCAGATTATCCAGAGTATGGCAACACTTACTACAACAATTTCCCCATGAAGGACGAAGAAGAACGAGCAAAGAACGGAACGAAGTTCGAAGAAGAGGAGGAGGCACATAATGAAATAGACTATTAGATATATTTATATTCTATTCAAGGTATTAGATTTATGTACTGTCCATTAGTGCTTCATTTTTCACAACAGTAGAGAATTCTGGTCAATTTAGTAGTGTCATTTTACAAAGCTAGATCAGTTTATGGCAATGTTAGGCAATCCAGATTGCAATTCAATTTTATTTGGCCAAGACCTAGTCATAACATTGGTAAGGTTCAGGTGGACAATAGGAAATTTATTTTTCTTGTACAGAAGTTTCCTGCGCTTGTGATTACGTCGCATTAATGTAAGAGTTGCGGTAACGATGATGCTTCGTTGGCCGTGTGCCATTCTTCCATCCATAAAGGTGCCCTGTTTCAGAGCCAGATTAGAATTTAGGTTAGGAGTCCGCATTAAATTGATGCGAGGACACGTTAACTTGCAATTTGGGGCATCTGACATTAGTTTAATAATTGAGGTACAAATAAAAGAATGAAGTACTTTTGGATTCATGCTTTTTTTTTTATGTTTAACTATCCCAGATGTGTTCTTTGAAACTGTGAATTGTCTGGTGGACAAGTTTTTGTGAGTGAATATGGTTTTTTGATATTCTGTTGCTGATGTTTCAGGGTTTTTTTGTCTCCTACCTGAATCGAGTCCATGGTGGTAAGGCGTGGAAGAATTTTGACAAAAAGAACATTGATAGATACTTATAAAGAGGAGGGTAATCAGTGTATTGGATCCGAGCGAGGTATTTACTTTATTAAATGGTAGAGTAGGGACCAAAAGTGCTTTTGATTTAAATACAAAATAGTCACTGTTACGTGTGTAGGAGATCCAGTAAAATACATTATTTCATATATTGCAATTTTTCCTTGCAACGATAAATGCCAGCATAGTTTACACCTCTCACATCTTCCAGTAGTATCGTGTAACTGCTTGCCAGTAGCACATAGTGAAAGCCAGTAATTTTGATATCGACCTCAATTTTTCCCACGATGATTTAGCCTCAATTTGAACAAGATCTGCTTTTAATTTTTGTTATAAAGTTATCCGTTTTCTTGCTTGGTTACATGCAGAACACATATTGCTTATAATTATTTACTATATCACTCTAGACTGAGTTAAATGTTTTTTATTCTTGAGAATTTTTATTTAATTTGCACCTAACATCAAATGAGTTTTCTACAAGTGGAAAAGATGTCTAATGTGCAATGTTTTTATCTGATGTGGAGGCATATAGAATGTAGTTTTAAAGTATCTGTGGAAGGAGTAAAGAAGTGGGACTGGGAACAGTTGCTACAGTGAATAAACTTTGATTTATTATTACAATATTTATATCCTTTTTGAGATTGAGATTTTGTTCGGTGGCCACGCCGTTTTCTATCGAGCTAATTCCCTTTGACAGTGCTCAATGTGAGTGAGAGCTCATATTAAATATACTATTTTAAATGTTATTTAATTGGGTATTTTTTTCAATTTGTAAACCTTTATGTTAGTTGTATCCATAAGCAGGTAATCCTGATAAACTTTGAATGTCGGTGAGTTGGATTCGTGCCAGTTGATCGAGATATTTAGGAAGGCCAATCAGTGCCAAGGTGTAACAAGAATAAAATTCTGAAGTTGCACAAAGACGTTAGAAATTTTTACAACGATGAATCCATATGTATGTTGAAGGCAACAATTGGTCACACAACTAATGAGTACAAGAGTTACTCAGCTGAACACTAAAGAAAGACGTTGTTGACCTGCTGAATGTTACAGGAGGCCTGAACTAGTGTTGCTTACTCTTAGTCCAAAGATGGAATTTCTATAGCCATCCAAGGTAAGTGGTATTTCACGTATATTTTCAATTGCTTGTGCTGTTAAATATCACTATTAAAATGCTGCACTGTTTCGTCTTAATAACTTTGTTGTAGCATGGCCATATATAATTCCTTAACCAAGGATTGTCATTAGGCTTATAGCCTCATTCAAGAACGTCCACCTATGAGTAAGATCAAAAGAATATATATTTGCCACAGGCCAATTTTGTAGAACACAGGTGATATGTACATTATCAATGAATAATGGTTTTTAAAAAGTACAATTTTATATAATTTTATTATGCAGTAAATGGGCATGAAACCTCAAAACTTAAATGAAAACTAACAAATTGAATATTTACAGGAGTAATAAGTTATTAAAACATAACATAGATGACCAGTAAAACTTAAACTACTCTGATAATTGCAAAACATAAAACAAAATTGTATATACAACCATCGTCTTAATAGTTGAAGATTACTGAAATACCTGAGGCTAGGAAAATAGAGATAGGGTCGAGGACAGGTGATTATGGCAGAGTCATTAAGGCATTTGTGTATGAATGAGGTTAAGAAAAACTACTACAAAATGTAACGATCCGAGGGATCGAGAAAATTACCAACTCAAGTTCTTGACTACATATGATTGAAGGTTGGTTTTTGTAGTTCAATATGTAGGCAATGTTGGCTAAATAGTCAAGCCTATAAAGAAACCTAATAGTGTGTGGTAAAAAAGTAGGATAAAAGTAAGGTCTTAATTTGTATGGTAAGAAAGTATGATAAAGAGTAAGGTCTTAATTTGTATGATAAGAAAGTAGGATAAGTGTAAGGTCTTAATTTGTATGGTAAGAAAGTAGGATAAGAGTAACGTCTTAATTTGTATGGTAAGAAAGTGGGCTAAGAGTAAGGTCTTAATTTGTGTGGTAAGAAAGTAGGATACAAGTAAGGTCTTAATTTGTATGGTGAGAAAGTAGGATAAGAGTAAAGGTCTTAATTTGTATGGTAAGAAAGTAGGAAAAGAGTAAGGTCTTAATTTGTATGGTAAGGAAGTAGGATAGAAGTAAGGTCTTAATTTGTATGGTAAGAAAGTAGGATGAGAGTAAGGTCTCAATTTGTATGGTAAGAAAGTAGGATAAGAGTAAGGTCTTAATTTGTATGGTAAGAAAGTAGGATAAGAGTAAGGTCTTAATTTGTATGGTGAGCAAGTAGGATAAGAGTAAGGTCTTAATTTGTAAAGTTCCAGGATAACTCGCTGAAAATGTTCTTGAATGATACGGATTAGTATAATTAAACTGGAGAGAAACAACTACAAGAGGTAGTAGCAAAGTGCAGATTAGGGCAAAATGCTCAAGAGGAAATATAAAGAAAGACTCGAAACTCAAGTACTACACAAGATAGATCAGTCATTTGCGAAAGGAGTCGAGTAAAGAATAACTTAGGACTGCAATGTTATCCGGGGAACTTTTTAGCTATACTCCTCCCTTTGTGTAGAGATGGTAAGTGGAGTCAATGATTTGTAATATATACAGCACAAACACACAACTATTTAGATATAACATACAATAACTTATGACCAATTTTGGTAATTAACAAGAAATTTCATAATATAGCCACAAGGAGTGTATACATGTTCAACTATTGTGTGAAACTCCTTTATAATTATAAAATAAACTATAAAAGAGGTAAGGAGATGCTTCCACAAATATAGATTTTGAACGAGTGGTCTGGTTAACGTAATTCAGTAACAGTATTATAAGAAATTGATAAACTTAGAAGAAAACTAATCTGACACTATATTCATACACTACAATTTAGCTCCTTTAAGAATATGGGTAAAGAAATTTAAGGATTCAATTATCGATGGCACATTCTGAAATTTGGGGAACTGTATTCCAAGCATTTTACCGCTATGAAAATACGTACTATCACTAAGTAACTTAACCAGACTAATGAGAAGCTCCTATGTGACTGTCAGGCATTGCAAAATAATGAATAATAGTTCTCTGTCTTAACAGTGATGATAGACAATACAGACAATAGTTCCATCAACATAAAACAGAAGGGTAATTGGTTAAAATGTAACAATTTGATAAACAGTAACTCGATAAATTTCAATCTGACAACGAAACGTGGTGAACATTAAATACATTTTTGTAATTCATCTCAAATGCCCCAATCTATTTTTTGCTTATACCGTAGCTGATTTCAATAGGTAATTGTAAAAACAAAAACGTTGCTACTGTAAAAAATCCCTATAAGATCGTTGATTGCATAAGACACTGTAATAAATATGAGAGTAGCACATAATGAAACCAAATATCACAAAACACTGGTGGACTTCGGACTTTGAAATAAACAAAACAAAATCTAAACCAGATTTATCACTACCTTGGATTAGTAACTTTTTGTCAGCAACAATATTAGCAGAATTTCTATTCAAGTCTAACAGCTTACTTATTCACTATTAGTGTCAATATATAAAATATGCAATTGCGATAAGGCAAAACCTGTAATTGGACAGCACAGCACTTTTGTACTACTATACGCAATAACTGCATTAATGGAATGCCGAATCACAGGACTTTCTGTAATGATTTATGAGATTTTGGCTGTACGAATCAGCACTCAGGTTTGGCAGAACCCTGGACTTGTCCTATGAAGTAAGGGATACAAAACCTTGTCCTATTTAGTAGGGGTACAAGGGATAAGTCCCTACTGGTGGCTTAAAGTATGGATGTTGGTAAGTAACTTTTTTTGAGGACAGAAGAAATGGATTATTCTAGATGGAATTATAGTCTAGACACAGGTTCCCCTCACTCAAGTAAGTATGCCCAACATAGATTACTATCACTCAATTAAATATGCCCAACATAGATCTCTATTAGTGGTGAATATAACCAACATAGATCCCATTCACTCAAGAAAATATGCCCAACATAGATTCCTGTCGATTGAGCAAATGCCCAACATAGATACTGATCTTTCAAGTAAATTGTCAAGATTACCAAATAAGCAAGAAAGAATTTGATGTGAACTGATGTATATGAACTCAACTGGTTAACGATAATAGAGAAAGAACAAGAACAGAACTCAACTGGTTAACAATAATAGAGAAAGAACAAGAACAGAACTCGACTTGTTAACAAAAATAGAGAAAGAACAAGAACAGAACTCAACTGGTTAACAAAAATAGAGAAAGAACAAGAACAGAACTCAACTGGTTAACAATAATAGAGAGAGAACAAGAACAGTTCCTCTGCTTAAAAATTTCTGTAAGTGCATAGTTGAATATTTATAAATACTAACTAAAGATTGCACTACTGAAAATCTGTAAGATTATAGCTAAATTTACAATAACACCAAAGTACGAAACATCAATACAGTTCAAATAACTCATACCATATATAAGTACAATAGCATACTACTGTACCTACACAACTTTACAAACTCAAAGTACTTTGGCTAAAGACACTTGTGGTTTGCTATTAAATATAAATTAGAACTTGTTCAATGAAATTTGGTATTCTTAATTTTCTTAGCATGAAGTTTGTTTTTTGTACAATCACAGTAATAATTCTATTAATTTTATACATGAGTAGCTAAAGCATTCATTTGTACATGTAGGTGAAATAAATTATTAAGTCCCATACAAATGAACAAATTAACTAGAGTATAAAGCAATGAATTCTTAGCTAATAGTAGTAGATGGCAAAGACCACAGCAGCACAAAAGAAGGTTTCCTGAAATGTAGTAAGAGTAATTAATGGCACTTATTAAACTCAGCAATCAAATGAATACTGCATGTACTCAAATAATTAGCAAGAGCTAAACCAAATTTTCTTTGAATATCAAACCAAACATTTTATCTTTTGAAAATATAGTCAGTTAATATAACAAAATTAAAAAAGGCTTTTGACGATTTTGACGTAGGAAAAATCTATTTTTGGGTGAGATAGCCATGTCGTCCAGATGGAAGTTCCTTTGGCAACTTCTACAGTACAGTATAATATTTCTGCGATTGATATTACAAGAGAATCACCGCCAGGTATCACGGAGTTCCAACCCCGGAAACGACTATTCGAAGATATTGTGTATAATCAGGGACTTATGCTAATATAAGCATAGATATCTGCACCCCAAACAGACCTTACCCCAGTCTAATCCACTAAGGGGAAGGATACGTAAGGAGCCGTTACACATCCTATGGCTCGAGCCCAAAAAAAGATATACAGGTATTCTTACTTCAAGAATAAATTCTGGCCGTACATGACTCCATTTCCACTGGAATATAATTCTCTCAGTTGAAAACAAAATCATAACTAACTTTGTAAGTCAAGCTCATATTTTTTAATACTATAGAACTCTAAAATCTGCATTTCCTAATAGAAAACTCGCAAAATGAAAGATTTAAAAATATTTGAATTCTTGAGGCTTCAAAAAAGTATACACAACACAACTTAAAATCAAGAACTCCAACCTTGAGGCTTCAAAAAAGTATAAACAACACAACTTAAAATTAAGAACAACCTTGAGGCTTCAAAAAAGTATACGCAATACAACTTAAAATTAAAAAGTCCAACCTTGAGGCTTCAAAAAAGTATACACAATACACAATACAACTTAAAATTAAGAACTCCAACCTTGAGGCTTCAAAAAAGTATACACAATACAACTTAAAATTAAGAACTCCAACCTTGAGGCTTTAAAAATGTATACACAATACAACTTAAAACTAAGAACTCGCAAGTTGCGAGGATTATTTGAAAAATGTAATAATTTTCATTGATACAAACATAATACAGTAGAGTACAGTACTCCCCTGTTGTTGAGAGGGGCCAACGTCTGAGTTTCCAAATATAAACAAATTTAACAATAAATTACTGTAGACTACGTATGATGTGAGCTATCAAAAACTTCATGTAACGGGTGCTGGGTTATGTAGACAGAATTTTCAAATGTTCAAAAATTGACACGCATAGATGTTCATGCCATGTGCTTGCATGAACTAAGCGTGAGACCTGCGAACTCGGAATGAACACTGCTGACAGCGAGTGTCAATACTTGACCTATACGTAAACAAGTGGTTTTACTGCTTGTCAATACATACCAATGCAGCACATTGCTTAGACACTGCATAACTTATGCGTGTACAGTGCACGAACAAGGTGCAAACTATGCTTCGCTGCATACCACTGAAATGGCATGTCTTGCAATGACACTGCACAATCGTGCAAGTGTCAAGGTAGCTTTAGCTTTCTCCCATGCGGAAGGAGTAATCCATGATGCTTGCTCATGAATATTGCCACTTACCATTATTTTTCTTCTTATTTAGAAAATGAATGTATTTGCCTGAAACCCTTATATGGTTGCCATATCTATGACAACTTTGCATTGACTTTTACTCCCAAACCCTTCAGTGCCAAAGTGCAACTGAGGGAAAACCCTGCCAACACAAGAAAGTAAAAATTAAACGAGGCTGGAATGCAAGGTTTATGAAAGCAAGCAGAAGATTAAAATGGGAAAATGATGCCGCAAAGACACTCACTGCACCACTTAAAGGTTTAAAGGCCGCTCATGAAGGGCAGAAGCAAGGGACAGTGACCCAGAGACTGACCATATATACATATGATCAGCACCCAAGCTTGCCCCTCTCCATCCAAGCTAGGACCAAGGAGGGCCAGGCAATGGCTACTGATGACTCAGCAGATAGACCTATAGGCTCCCCCAAAATCCCCGATCCTTAGCTCACAAGGATAGTGAAGTTGCAGCGACCATAGATAACGAGTTTGAGCGGGACTCGACCCCCAGTCTAGCGTTCACCAGTCGAGGACATTACTACATCATCCACCACAACCGGAACTTGACCAGAACTTATAGCATTGCTACTCAAACGCAAGCAAAGACATCAAACTTTTCTCTTTTTACTTAAGGGCTTAAATAAAGGTCACTCAAGAATAGCAAAGACAAGGGACAGGACTATGCCCCTAAGATTGACCATACAGTATATATAATCACCTACAGTGCATCACTTGACCAAACCCTGTGGCCTTGCCAGTTAAACCCATACAAGGAAATCAATCATTTTCTCTTCATTTAAAGGCTCAAATAAAGGTTAGTTCATTATGCATGTTGCATAAGATTTTTCATAACTCTGACCATCCTTTACATTCAGATCTCCCTGGACAATTCTATCCTGTTCTTAATACTAGGCAGGCAGTTAATTCTAATAGCCAGGCCTTCTCCATCACAAGGCTCAATACTACGCAGTACTCTAGAAGTTTTATTCCAGCTGTTACCAAGTTGTGGAATGATCTTCCTAATTGGGTGGTTGAATCAGTAGAACTTCAAAAGTTCAAAGTTGGAGCAAATGCTTTTTTGTTGACCAGGCGGACATGAGTCTTTTTATAGTTTATTTATGACATATTTGTTTTTGACGTTGTTAATAGTTTATATATGACATGTCTGTTTTGACGTTGTTACTTATTTTAGAATGATTTATTGTTAATTTGTTCTCCTCATTTATTTATTTCCTTCTTTCCTTTCCTCACTGGGCTATTTTTCCCTGTTGGAGCCCCTGGGCTTATAGCATCTTGCTTTTCCAACTAGGGTTGTAGCTTGGATAGTAATAATAATAATAATAATAATAATAATAATAATAATAATGGCAGAGACAAGGGACAGGACAATGCCCTATAGAATGATCATATATACAGTACATATAATCAGCACCCAAGTCCCTTCTCCATCAAGCTAGGATTATGGAGAACCAGGCAATGGGTTGATTAAGCGGGTAGAGCAATAGGCTACCCAAAAACCACATCCCTATACTCAATTTTTTTCAATGAGGCATGTTTGCACCGACTCGCAGCGGTGCCCTTTTAGCTCGGAAAAGTTTCCTGATCGCTGATTGGTTAGAATTATCTTTTCCAACCAATCAGCGAGCAGGAAAATGTTCCGAGATAAAAGGGCACCCCTGTGAATCCGTGCAAATCTGCCTCACTAAAAAGAATTGACTATAGCTAACAACGATGGTGAGGTTGTAGACACTACTAAGAGCTTGAGCAGGTCTTGAACTCCAACCGTAAAGACTGCCAAGCAATTGCATCAATTTTCCCAAGGGTAAATAACTTCACTTTCAATCTCATGGATTTCAAAAGTGTGGTTGGGCACGGAAGTCTATTGTAATAAGTGTGACCTATGTGATCGACTAATTAGCCAGGTGTGTGATCTTACAAATGGTAGAAATGATGGTGGTATATTTCATGGAATTTTAGTCTACCTAAAGTACAGTATTGCTTTTCTCCTCCAAATGTATAAATTACATATTAAAATTACACTTTTTTATAAATCTTATTATTAAAAATATCTGAATTCAGTTTATTAGTACTGTACACAATACAAAGAAATTGAAACCAGAAATGGAATGAATGCTAAAATCTTTTAGACCTAAAAATAATACTGTATCCCAGAAAATTAACTTGACAGAGATGAACCAGTCTGTCTTGCTAGAAAAGGCACTCCAATGAGAACAAGACACCCTCTTACACACTGACTGGGATACAACAAACTGCAAACTGAACACAGTTATGCTACCACACAAACAGACCAAAAAACCGATTTCGACGTAGGAAAAATCTATTTTTGGGTGAGATAGCCATGTCGTCCTGATGGAAGTTCCTTTCGCCAGCTTCCTACTGTATAATAATTCTGTGAGTGATATTACAAGAGAATTACCGTCACGAGGTAGCAGCAGTAGGGGATTCAGCGTTATGAAGCTTCATCTGTGGTGGATAACGGGGGAGGGTTGGCTGTGGCACCCTAGCAGTACGAACTCGGTTGAGTCCCTTGTCAGGCTGGGAGGAACGTAGAGAGGAGAGGTCCCTCTTTTGTTTCATTTGTTTGATGTCGGCTACCCCCCAAAATTGGGGGGAAGTGCCTTGATATATGTATGTATGTATAACGGGCTTCTAACCCCCGGCACGACTATCCGAAGGTATCGTGTATAATCAGTGACGTATACGTAGATAACCATAGATATCTTAACCCAGTCTAGGAATCTAAGGAGGAGGATAAGTGAGGAGTTGAACAGACACATGCATGGCAAAGGAACAGGCATGAACAGTAATAAAGAAACCTTTATTGTACTGGAGAAGCCTGCATACTTCCCACTAACGGCGTATGTCAACTGAAAGAATACTCAGATCAGGCATAAGAT
The DNA here is from genome assembly GCF_036898095.1 of Palaemon carinicauda. Lineage (NCBI taxonomy): Eukaryota > Metazoa > Arthropoda > Malacostraca > Decapoda > Palaemonidae > Palaemon > Palaemon carinicauda. Next base: position 136,046,683 of record NC_090738.1, on the reverse strand, counting down.
TTTAAAATCTAACAAACGGATTTTGAGCGTAGCAAAAAATCTATCTTTGGGTGAAAGAGCCATGTTGTCCTGATGGAACTTCCATCAGGACGAAAGAAAGATAAACTATTTTACAGTACATTAGGAGAGTCGAGTGTTTACCTCTCTAAGACTCTCCTATTTTTTCTTGCCACATTCCCTCTCGTAACGAAAGGCTATTTGGGGTGTAAATAGCTATGAGACGTGTCAAGATACGCCCTTACGCGATATCCCTTGGAGAGATTTAAGGGATACTCGCTCCAGGAGTTAGAATTCTGGGTACCTTCGGTAAATTCTCTGGGATATATCACTGTAGTCACATATAACTTAGGAAGCTACCAACGAAGGAACTTCCATCAGCACGACATGGCCTAAGCCCAAAAAACGGATTTTGAGAGTAGCGAAAAATCTATTTTTGGGTGGAAGAGCCATGTCGTCCTGGTGGAAGTTCCATCAGCACGACATGGCCTAAGCCCAAAAAAGACAAATTAATCACACCATTACTGATAATGTACATACAGAATTATCATTATTGCTTGCTAAGCTAAAACCCTAGTTGGAAAAGCAGGATGCTATAAGCCCGTGGACCCCAACAGGGAAAATAGCCCAGTGAGGAAAGGAAACAAGGAAAAATAAAGTATTTTATAAACAGTAACATTGAAATATTTCCTATATAAACTATAAAACTTGAACAAAACAAGAAGAGAAATTAGATTAGAATAGTGTGCCGAGAAATTAGATTAGAATAGTGTGCCAGAGTGTACTCTCAAGCAAGAGAACTAACCTAAGGCAGTGGAAGACCATGGTACAGAGGCTAGGTCACTACCCAAGACTAGAGAACAATGTTTTGATTTTGGAGTGTCTTTCTCCTAGAAGAGCTGCTTACCATAGATAAAGTAACGTATAAAATAGTTATAATGTGAAATATAATAAAATTCCCACATTCTCCATTTCCGTTACCTCCTTCATCGCTATAAGATCTTACTCTTCAAGAATAAGGTCAAAAGCCCATCAGAATAGGCACAAGACATGACTGGGGAACATACTATGGATGGCACATGGCTTGCAACTAGTATAAAACTACTAAAGTAGCCTGCATATGAGCCAGGGCCTCATACGCCTGAGAAAACTGAGATTACCAAACAATTATTCTTTCAAGAGGTTAACTACTGCACTGTAAATGTTCAGTGGCTACTTTCCTCTTGGTAAGGGGAGAAGAGACTTAAGCTATAGTAAGCAGCTCTTCTAGGAGGACACTCCAAAATCAAACCATTGTTCTCTAGTCTTGGGTAGTGCCATAGACTCTGTACCATGGTCTTATTCTGTCTTGGGATAGAGTTCTCTTGCTTGAGGGTACACTCGGGCACACTATTCTATCTTATTTCTCTTCCTCTAGTTTATATAGTTTTTATAGGGAATATTCATTAATGATGTTACTGTTCTTAAAATATTTTAATTATCCTTGTTTTCTTTCCTCACTGAGCTATTTTCCCTGTTGGAGCCCCTGGCTTATAGCATCCTGCTTTTCCAACTAGGGTTGTAGCTTAGCATTTAATAATAATGATAATGAAATGCAGACCATTTCTGTACAGTATAATTAGCATCAAACCCAACATAGTACTTAAGAAAACTGTTCCACATATTGAAAAATAACATGTAACTATAGTACATAAGATATAAAATTAATATTCAATGTTAACTTTATATCTATTCAAATTTTAGTAAGCAAACAACTTGACACTTGCAATATACTTCCCCAAAATAGAAAAAATAGAAAAATAAGTAATCATCTGTGTTGAAGAGACAGATAAAGACAAAACCAGCTTAAGAACTAGCAATTTTGTTACTAAAAAATAATGTAAATTACTTTATATAACATTTAAAATATCCAAATATGTACTATTATTATTATTATTATTAAATGCTAAGCTACAACCCTAGTTGGAAAAGCAGGATGCTATAAGCCCAGGGAAAATAGCCCAGTGAGGAAAGGAAATAAAGAAAAATAAAATATTTTAAGTATAGTAACAATATTAAAATAAATATTTCCTATAAAAACTTTAACAAAACAAGAGGAAGAGAAACTAGATAGAAGTGTGCCCGAGTGTACCCTCAAGCAAGAGAACTCTAACCCAAGACAGTGGAAGACCATGGTATAGAGGCTATGGCACTACCCAAGACTAGACCCAAGACAGTGGAAGACCATGGTATAGAAGCTATGGCACTACCCAAGACTAGAGAACAATGGTTTGATTTTGGAGTGTCCTTCCCCTAGAAGAGCTGCTTACCATAGCTGAAGAGTCTCTTCTACCCTTACCAAGAGGAGAGTAGCCACTGAACAATTACAGTACAGTAGTTAACCCCTAGGGCAAAGAAGAATTGTTTGGCAATCTCAGTGTTGTCAGGTGTATGAGGACAGAGGAAAATCTGTAAAGAATATGCCAGACTATTCGGTGTCTGTGTAGGCAAAGGGAAAGAACCGTAACCGAGACTCTTCGAGAACCAATCAGGGGGACTGCTCACAGGCTAGAGAAGTGGCAGGAAAGAGACCAACGGCCTTCCAATGAGGCACTGAATTGAATTATAAAAATTTAGGCCTTAAGCCGAGCACTGGGGCATCAAAGGCAACCATGTCCGTACTCTCACATTTGTTATTTTAACTTCTGAAACCAATCACAGAACTTTCATACAATAATATCTAAATGCAAAATAAGGAGGGATTAAAAGGATTAAAAAAAAATGAATTAATAAAATTATTTAAAGCTATGATATAAACCAATACTCTATAAGTTTTTTCAAGTTTAAGGTATTACAATTTTCTCCCAGTATATCTCTTAAAGGTCTGAGCAAATGTCCAACATAGATACTGATCTTTCAAATAAAAATTCAAGATTACCAAATAAGCAAGAGGAGAATTTGATGTGAACTTTGATGTATATGAACTCACTGGTTAACAATAATAGAGAAAAAACAAGAACAGTTTTGAAGGCCTGCCCAGCAGAACAACCCTTACCAAGGACTGGGTAACTAAAGAGAGCAAGGGTAAAAGCAGACAAAATTGGAGATAACTTGTTCTCATCATTTATTTATTTCCTTTCTCACTGGGCTATTTTTCCCTATTGGAGCCCTTGGGCTTATAGTATCTTGCTTTTCCAACTAGGGTTGTAGCTTGGCTAGTAATATTAATAATAATAATGAAATGGGGAATAGTCACCAACTGAACATCACAAACAATGGAATGCATCCTACAAGGGGGCCCACTAGGCCCTAATTGCTCAGATCAAGACCTCGGAGAGACAAACAACAACGCCCTCCTGTGGGTTCGACATTGGCACGATAAAATAGATCTAAAGGCTAAAAGGTTAAAGGTTTCTGGTTTCAGTTCCGGTATTATGAAGAGACGCTCACCAGAGTGAAAGCCACAGCCTTAACCTCTCCAGTAAATAGTTTAGTGAATACCAACCATACAATCCATGAGTGGAAAATACACATAAAACCAAAGCGACTTCTCGAATATCCAGACTCTAAAAGAAATGTTATTCTAATGAGGTTATGGGTAAGATGATGCTAGGCTACACTTAATCCGTATTATTATTATTATTAATTGCTAAGCTACAACCCTAGTTGGAAAAGCAGAATGCTATAAGCCCAGGGGCTCCAACAGGGAAAATAGCCCAGTGAGGAAAGGAAACAAGGAAAAATAAAATACTTAAAGACCAGTAACACTAAAAAAATATCTCCAATATAAACTATGAAAACTTTAACAAAACAAGAGGAAGAGAAATAGGATTGATTAGTGTGCCCGAGTTGTACCCTCAAGACAGCTTTTCTTACCTAGTAAAAGATGCACTATCAGATTGATTAGGGAAAATTTTTATTATTTCAACCATTTTCAACTCTCCTTTGGAAAAATAGCATGCGACTATCAGGTAAGACTCGCAAAAATTATATAAAAATATACATTTGGAAAAATAGCATGCGACTATCAGGTAAGACTCGCATAAATTGTATAAAAATATACAATCTCATTAAGGCATTACTTTTCATTCCAGTTATTCAGGATTAAACTTATTCCATCAAGATGAAAATGCATCTCTCTTCACTATATATATATTAAAAAAAAAATACTGGCATACTTAAAAAACCTTGCTAAATTACAAATAATATTGGTCTTAGCGAACTGTATCGGAAAATCCTTTCTATTACCATTCTTTTCAAGAAAATTACACGAAACAATGTCTCATTATTTCTCAAGAGAAAATAATCTTAAACAGAAAAACTGTTAGCTTCAGAAAGTAAATATGTTGACAGTATTTAACTATCAAAAACACTGTATGACTGTAAGATTTAATTAGTAATTAAAATCTACGTATTCGTATTGCTAAACCAATAAAAACTAGGAAATAAAAAAAAAAACAAGTGTATTATTTGACACGCAAAAAGAACACAAATTGTGAAACTTAAATTTTGATGTTAACTGAACATAATACTGTACTGTAAAAAACAAATAATCCTGCATACCATACAGCAAAAACCACACAACTAAAGGTAAGCAACGTCCAGTGGGAAATTCACCAAAATGCCAGTCATATCACAGTTAGGAACACATTCATACGAGGATCCTTCTAAAGGCGAAGACTGAAATCCCACAAAAGATTCGCAACAGTGAATGGAATAGAACTGATCTGGGCAACTGCTCACAGGCTAGAGTATTGGCAGGAAAGTGATCGATGGCAATCCAATGAGGCACTGCCCAGCCCAAAGCCTTGCCCAGTGGAACAACCCTTACCAGGAAGGACTTGAGTTAGATTTCTCTTTGCTTGAGGGTACAGTCTGGCATGCTATTCTATCTTGTTTCTCTTCCTCTTGTTTTTTTATGTAGTTTTTATAGTTTATATTATTATTATTATTACTAGCCAAGCGACAACCCTAGTTGGAAAAGCAAGATGCTATAAGCCCAAGGGCTCCAACAGGGAAAAATAGCCAAGTGAGGAAAGGAAATAAGGAAATGAATAAATGATGGGAACAAATTAACAATAAATGATTCTAAAAACAGTAACGTCAAAACAATTTTTTATGTAGTCTTTATAGTTTATATTATTATCATTATTACTAGCCAAGCTACAACCCTAGTTGGAAATGCAAGATGCTATAAACCCAAGGGCTACAGGGAAAAATAGCTCAGTGAGGAAAGGAAATAAGGCAATAAATAAATGATGGGAACAAATTAACAATAAATCATTCTAAAAACAGTAACAATGTCAAAACAGATATGTCATATATAAACTATAAAAAGACTTATGTCAGCCTGTTCAACATAAAAACATTTGCTGCAACTTTGAACTTTTGAAGTTCTACTGATTCAACTACCCGATTAGGAAGATCATTCCACAACTTGGTCACAGCTGGAATAAAACTTCTAGAATACTGTGTAGTATTGAGTCTCATGATGGAGAGGGCCTGGCTATTAGAATTAACTTTCTGCCTAGTATTACTAACAGGATGGAATTGCCCAGGAAGACCTGAATGTAAAGGATGGTCAGAATTATGAAAAATCTTAGGCAACATGCATAATGAACTAATTGAACGACAGTGCCAAAGATTAATATCTAGATCAAGAATAAGAAATTTACCGGTAACAGACTGTAAGTTTCTGTCCAACAAATTAAAATTAGAATCAGCAGCTAAAGACCAGACAGGAGAACAATACTCAAAACAAGGTAGAAGGAAAGAATTAAAACACTTCTTCAGAACAGATTGATCACCAAAAATCTTGAAAGACTTTCTCAATAAGCCAATTTTTAAGTGCAATTGAAGAAGACACAGACCTAATGTGTTTCTCACAAGTACATTGGCTGTCGAGAATCACACCTAAAATTTTAAAAGTCATACAAAGTTAAAGAAACATTATCAATACTGAGATCCGGATGTTGAGGAGCCACTGTCCTTAACCTACTTACAATCATACTTTGAGTTTTGTTAGGATTTAACTTCATTCCCCATAATTTTAGCTAGATCTCTATTTAGGGATTCAGCAACCCCAGATCTACATAATAATATGATGATAGATATCTGATAGATTTAATTTAATATTGTTAATGATCTTAAACTGTTTTATTTTCATTGTTATTTCTTCTTTTGTAGTTTGTTTATTTCCTTCTTTCCTTCCCTCACTGGGCTATTTTTCCTTGTTGGAGCCCTTGGCTTATAGCATCATACTTTTCCATCTAGGGTTGTAGCTTAGCTAGTAATAATAATAATAATAATAATAATAATAATAATAATAATAATAATAATAATAATAATAATACATACATATACCAAGGCACTTCCCCCAATTTTGGGGGGTAGCCGACATCAACAAATGAAACAAAAACAAAAAAGGGGACCTCTACTCTCTACGTTCCTCCCAGCCTAACAAGGGACTCAACCGAGTTCAGCTGGTACTGCTAGGGTGCCACAGCCCACCCTCCCCCGTTATCCATAATAATAATAATAATAATAATAATAACAATAAGGGTAAAAGGTGGCAAAACTGGAGATAACCGCCACAAATGGGGATTAGACAGCAACCCTGAATGACCATGTGGGGCAACACCACAAACAATGGAACGCATCATTCGAGGGTACCCACTGGGCCGTAATTGCTCAGATCAAGACCAGAGAGGAGGACAATGACCTCCTATGGGTTCGACATTGGCGCGATAAGACACGATGACGATCTAAAGGCTAAAAGGTTAAAGGTGTCTAGTTGCAGTTCCGGTATTATGAAGAGACGCTCACCAGAATGTCAGCCACAGCCTTAACCTCTCCAGTAAACAGTTTAGTGAATACCAACCATAGAATCCATGAGTGGAAAATACACAGATAAAACCAAAGCAACTTCTCAAATGTCCAGACTCTAAAAGAAATGTTATTCTAATGGGGTTATGTGTAAGATGATGCTAGGCCACACCTAATCCGTAGGCCAGCTTTTCTTACCTAGTAAAAGATGGACTATCAGATTGATAAGGGATAATTCTTATTATTTCAACAATTTTCAACTCTAATTTGGAAAAATAGCATGCGACTCTCAGGTAAGACAAAGAAATTATATAAAGATTTAGTCTCATTAAGGCATTACTTTTCATTCCAGTTATTCAAGTTATGGTATAGCATAGAGTCTCCGGTAAGATTCACGGAAATTATGGTAAAATTTATAAGTTCTTTACTAAATTATTATATATTAATTCCAGTTATTCATGATTAAACTCAATTTCCACCAAGTACCAAGATGAAAATACATCTCCTCTCTAAACTGCAATACAAAAATAGCACTGTTTAACGACTTGGCTATGGAACGCTTACTGCCAAAAAGACGTCTGATGCATAGTTGTCTGTATCAGCATCCCAAAGGCACCGGGCTGATACTTTAACACCCTCGCCGCGCTGTTCTCCGATGACAATGTTGACGACAAACTTGTAGCGAGGTAGATTCAAATCTGAAAATAAGAAGGGAATGTTAGTCTAATTTTCCACTGTTCAAGAGAGCCATATTGTAAAAAAAATTACAGAGAATAATATAAAAGTTACTTATAAATTGTAAAGTGTCTAAGAAGTATGGCTGGTGTATCTCGAGTAGATAGGGTTAGGAACGAAGTATTGAGGGTGAGAACGGGAGTAAGAAATGAGTTAGCAGCTAGAGTGGATATGAATGTGTTGAGGTGGCTGGCCATGTTGAGAGAATGGAAAATGGCTGTCTGCTAAAGAAGGTGATGAATGCAAGAGTTGATGGGAGAAGTACAAGAGGAAGGCCAAGGTTTGGGTAGATGAATGGAGTGAAGAAAGCTCTGGGTGATAGAACGATAGATGTGAGAAAGGCAAGAGAGCGTGCTAGAAATAGGAATGAATAGCGAGCGATTGTGACGCAGTTCCCGTAGGCCCTGCTGCTTCCTCCGGTGCCTTGGATGACCGTGGAGGTAGCAGCAGTAGGGGATTCAGCGTTATGAAGCTTCATCTGTGATGGATAATGGGGGAGGGTGGGGTGTGGCACCCTAGCAGTACCAGCCAAACTCGGTTGAGTCCCTCGTCAGGCTGGGAGGAACGTAGAGAGGGGAGGTCCCCTTTTTTGTTTCATTTGTTTGATGTCGACTACCCCCCAGAATTGGGGAAGTGCCTTGGTATATCTATGTATGTATAAATTGTAATAACTCCTGCTGAAGGTTTTAGCACCAAGTTTTGTTAAACATTAGTTTTTACGTTGGCAAAGATTATGTAGGTCTCAAACACTATGATAAATAAGTTCTGTAAGAAAACCACAACAGTTATAGAAGATTCAACTTCACTTGATAAGAAAACTGTAACACACTAAGGAATCAGCTTGCATACATTGTGCCATATATAAGAGAAATATGCAATATTTTATTACATTGGATCCTTCTCTCTGGTCACGGTTCATTTACCCTTTGCCTACACATACACCAAATAGTCTGGTCTATTCTTTACATATTTTCCTCTGTTTTCATACACCTGTCAACACTGAGATTACCAAACAATTCTTCTTCACCCAAGGAGTTAACTACTGCACTGTAATTGTTCAGTGGCTAATCTCCTGTTGGTAACGGTAGAAGAGACTCTTTAGCTATGGTAAGCAGCTCTTCTAGGAGAAGGACACTCCAAAATCAAATCATTGTTCTCTAGTCTTGGGTAGTGCCACAGCCTCTGTACCATGGTCTCCCACTATCTTGGGTTAAAGTTCTCTTGCTTGAGGGTACACTCGGGCACACTATTCTATCTTATTTCTCTTCCTCTTGTTTTGTTAAAGTTTTTATAGTTTATATAGGAAATATTTATTTTGGGGGTGGTGTTGTTCTTAAAATATTTTATTTTTTCTTGTTTCCTTTCCTCACTGGGCTAATTTCCCCTGTTGGAGCCCTTGGGCTTATGGCATCTTGCTTTTCCAACTAGGGTTGTAGCTTGGCTAGTAATAATAATAATAATAATAATAATAATAATAATAATAGTAATAATAATAATAATAGCTGTAGCTATTCTTGTAGATCACTTAAACAAAGCTTTGTGCAAAGTCATCAGTAGTGATATGCGTTGTGTGCATTGCAAATTATACATTGATCCAGCCAGGAAAGGAACTATAGCATCTTGCTTTTCCAACTAGGGTATGTAGCTTAGCTAATAATAATAATAATAATAATAATAATAATAATAATAATAATAATAATCTTGCTTAAAATCTAGCTTATTCTACAGTAGTTGAATGCTTCTGGGGATGAGTTAGAGGTGTAGTTATACAAAAGGTCGTCAAACTAAAATACGACTAAAATAACATTTGCAGATACAAACACAAATCTAACTAAAAATAAAGATAAGATAAAAAAGGGATTTTGACGAAGGAAAAATCTATTTCTGGGGAGAGACCTGTGACGCCCGGCGAAAAAGTCCTTCTTTGTACTTTTTCTGATATAAATCTTCCAAATATACCAGAGAAAATTAAAAGCATGGAATGCAGAGGTTACAACCCTCGCGCGAGCACCTTGTTGGTGTCGTATATCTAAAAAGGGCGTTTGTAAAACACTATTCACAGGCTGTCTCCCATTTAGATAATCCCTTCATCAAAGGGGGAGGGCCGTGACAGGCCCTAGAGAATACAGTTGGGATACCATACCGACACCTACCACTCGCGCTCACCAGGTCATCCTTCTGTTTTGGACTTGACCGCAAAGTTGATAAGTTTTTTGCCCAGTGTTTTTCGAAGTGATTGTCGTTAATTCAACATGACTGACGTTGATACTTCACCCTTACCAATGTTAAGTACCATAGTTTGTTTTGGCAGCTTTTGACAGTACCGGGCATTTGTTCTGTTTCCAATATGGTGGTTTTTAGTTTTGGAAGCGATTGTCCGGCCGAGGTATCGGCAGCCATTTTGGGTTATGTTCGCTTCGGTAAATATTCTAGTTAATTTTGCCCATCTGGTACTCTGTCATCTAGGTTATATCACTTACGTTTTATGGCCTTTTAGTGTTATCATTAACTTTTACTATGGTATTTATTTGCTTGCAAGTCCAATTTGGACCTACGAAGAATAGCGATTTAAAGAATAGCGAATTAAAGTTTAGCGATTTAGTCTGTTAGTTTGTACTCGCCTCAGAGGCTTCGATTTAGACTATATCCATGTTTATTTGTTACGTTGTTAAAAAAACATTATAATAAAACTATACATAATACAGTAAGCAAAACGATATCTGTAATAAACTGATATCTATTTCATATGAAACCCAACTATGACCAAGTCGTGGAATGATCTTCCTAATCGGGTGGTTGAATCAGTAGAACTTCAAAAGTTAAAAGTTGCAGCAAATGTTTTTATGTTGACCAGGCTGACATAAACATTTTTATAGTTTATATATGACATATCTGTTTTGACGTCGTTACTTTTTTTAGAATAATTTATTGTTAATTTGTTCTCATCGTTTATTTATTTCCTTATTTCATTTCCTCTCTGATTTATTTTTCCCTATTGGAGCCCTTGGGCTTATAGCATCTTGCTTTTCCAACTAGGGTTGTCGCTTGGCTAGTAGTAATAATAATAATAATAATAAGAATAATAATAATAATAATAATAATACTTGTTGAGTTTTTTAGCTGGAAATCATAGGCATAGGATTCTGGTTAAGACTACTTAAAAAAGGGATTTTGACAAAGGAAAAATCTATTTCTGGGCGAGGGACCTGTGTCGCTCCGTGAAATGCTCCTTAAAGCACCATTTCTAAGGCATAGATATTGCTAAATATACCAGAGAAAAAAAGATGCATGGACTGCCAGGAATAAACCCAGCTCGCTCACTCTAATGAGTGTCGGTATAGTAACTGGGGCATGATAGAACCACGACCAGAGGTCCCTCACCAGTTAGACCTCTCCTTCTCCAACATCCCCCGGAACTACGAGGTGCCGATCTACACCCGACTGCTGCCTCCTACTACGACTATCCTCCCCTCACCCCTACACCTTCTGTACTACTTTACATTGTTAGAATTATTACAGACAAATACTTTTAACATAACCCGGTGAGGTAAACAAAAGAGCCAACTTTACTTAGCCGAACCGACCTAAAGACAATGATAAAAGCAGATGTGACATAGACACCATTATTCCCATTAACCGCTAGATTATCTCAATACTAAACCAAGAGACCAGAGTGCCTTAAAAAGGATAACAAAGGGATATATTTTACTTCTTTTAGTACTAAATATCAATATGAGCAAAGTTTCAAGAGAAAATTAATAACATCAAAGTTTATAGAAATAACAGATTAGCCAGTTCACCGAAAAGCTTTATTTTAAATAAATTAATTATGGTACATACAATTCAATATACAGCATTGCAACTCCTTAAAAATCAAAGGTTGAAGATTCTCTCAGCAATTTCTCATAAGGATTGTTTCAAATACTTAATTTTTCTTTCTGATCTCGTGTCATGTTGAATATTTACCAAATATCCATGGGTCAGATAAGTGTTAGTGTTACGGATTTGAAGATGGTATTATATTACAAGATTTGAGAACAAAGGCCTCAGAAGAATATTGGGAATTAAATGGCAGGACAGGATTAGAAATGAAACCATAAGAGCGATTGTGCCGTATGTGGATGAGATCATGGTAAGGAGTAGATAGAAATGGTTTGGGCATGCTCTTCGCACTACCCAAGTGAGATTAATTCACCAAACGTTCAACTGGGCTCCACAAGGCACTAGAAAAGTTGGAAGACCCAGGCCTACATGGCTGAGGACTATGAAGCGTGAAGTAGGCGATGAAGAATGGGGATGTATCGATTTAAAAGCTCAAGATACAGACGACTGGTGAAGTTAGGCCCTTTGCGTTAATAGGCGTGGAAGATAATGATTATATTACTTAAATATGGCGTTCTTTTTTTATTGAGCAATAAAATTAAATTCATAATCCTACAATGTCTGCCATGTATGTGGTATGATGGATTTTAACCCTTTTACCCCCAAAGGACGTACTGGTACGTTTCACAAAAGCCATCCCTTTACCCCCATGGAAGTACCGGTACGTCCTTGCAAATAAATGCTATAAAAATTTGTTTTTCATATTTTTTGATAATTTTTTGAGAAAATTCAGGCATTTTCCAAGAGAATGAGACCAACCTGACCTCTCTATGACAAAAATTAAGGCTGTTAGAGCCATTTAAAAAAAATATACTGCAAAATGTGCTGGGAAGAAAATAACCCCCTGGGGGTTAAGGGTTGGAAATTTCCAAATACCCCGGGGGTAAAAGGGTTAAAGACTAATCAATCAGTGATAGGAACAGGTAAATTGACTGTTTTTATCAGTACTGTACTCTCCATTAATGCCTACAAGGGCAAAGATCCAACATATTTCAACATCTACAACATTTTTACCTCAGCCAACGAAGTTGGAAGGAGGTTATGTTTTTTCCCCTATTTGTGTATGTGTGTTTGTTTGTGAACACCTTCCTGGCCACAATTTTAATCGTAGAGTAATGAAACTTGCAGGGATTAACTGTTATTTAAAAAGCTGGGAATGATTAAATTTTTGGAAGGCCAAGGTTGAGGTTAAGCAAAATGTCGAATTCACGTTATCAGCCATAAGTGTGGACATCGTTGTCAGACTTCAAACTTGGTTCATATTTGAGTGTATGAAAATCCACGCCAATCATTATATGATAAGGTCAAAGGTCAAGGTTGGTTCATATTTGAGTGTATGAAAATCCACGTCAATCATTATATGATAAGGTCAAAGGTCAAGGTTGGTTCATATTTGAGTGTATGAAAATCCACGCCAATCATTATATGATAAGGTCAAAGGTCAAGGTTGGTTCATATTTGAGTGTATGATAATCCACGACAATCATTATATGTTAAGGTAAAAAATCAAGGTTAAGGTCGAGAAATAAGCTCCCGTGGTGTAGGTCTGCGCTCTACTGAGTGCCCCTTTAGTTTCTTAATGTTTTGAAGGGCTTCTAAGAGTTACTGCAATTTGAAAATTTTTGTGGTTTGCTAACCAAATTGCAGATAATCCTGGTGTGAAAAGAGATTAACCGTCAAAATTACTGCAACATTTTTGTGGTTTGCTGACCAAATTGCAGATAATCCTGGTGTGAAAAGAGATTAACCGTCAGAATTACTGCAACATTTTTGTGGTTTGCTGACCAGATTGCAGATAATCCTGGTGTGAAAAGAGATTAACCGTCAGAATTACTGCAACATTTTTGTGGTTTGCTGACCAAATTGCAGATAATCCTGGTGTGAAAAGAGATTTGTCATCAGGTGAAAAACTGCGTCTTTTTCCTGATACGAAATTACAGCAAATCACAGTGCTAGGAAATTTGGATCCATTGTATAAATGACATTGTGGTTCATTACTTAGTAAACAATAAACACTATTCAATATTAGCGAGGAAAGAATTCATTCAAACCTAATTTCCTTCTGGCTGGTGAATGACACACCATTTTACTATTATTATTACAGTTCTAGCTGAGCTACAACCATGGTTGGAAAAGCAAAAAGCAAGGGCTCCAACAGGGAAAGTAGCCCAGTAAGGAAAGGAAAATAAGGGGATAGCAAATAAACTAAAATAGAACATCTAAGATCATTAAGAATGTTAAAATAGATCGGTCATATATAAACTATAAAATGAGACATATTGCATGCCACTTTGCTCAACAGAAAACCATTTGAAAAAAAAAAAAGTTTGAACCTCTGAAGTTCCACTGATTCAACTGCCCAATTAGGAAGATCGTTCCACAATCTAGTCACAGCTGGAATAAAATTTGTTCTCTTCATTTATTCATTTCCTTATTTCCTTTCCTCACTGGGCTATTTTTCCCTGTTGGAGCCCCTGGGCTTATAGCATCTTGCTTTTCCAACTAGGGTTGTAGCTTGGATAGTAATAATAATAATACTGTAATACAATACTGTGTAGTACTGTGTCTTATGATGGAGAATGCAAGAGAAAAGAGAAATTCCCCGCTAGAAACGGGTAATCTTTATCTTTAATCAGCACACGAAACAGTCCTGAATCCACACTATTTTGGAGCTATATAAACATGCAAAAGTTCCTGCCTGGTGATCTACTGGGCTGGGGTTAGAGTCCCCCTCAAGCTCAATAGTTTCTTATAGTGTCTGCAACCTCAACATCCTTGTGAGCTAATGATGGGGGTTTGTGGGAACCCATATGTCTACCTGCTGAGTTCTCAACAGCAATTGCCTGGCCCTCCTTGGTCCTAGCTTGGATGAAGAGGGGGCTTAGGTGCTGATCATAAGTATATATGGTCATTCTCCAGGGGATTGTCGCTGTCCCTTGCCTCTGCCATTCATGAGCGGCCTTTAAACCTTAATCCTTTAACCCCCAAAAGGACGTACTGGTAGGTTTCACAAAACTCATCCCTTTAACCCCATGGACGTACCGGTACGTCCTTGCAAAAAAATGCTTTATACATTTTTTTGCATATTTTTGAAAACTTTATGAGAAACTTCAGGCATTTTCCAAAAGAATGAGACCAACCTGACCTCTCTATGACAAAAATTAAGGCTGTTAGAGCAATTTAAAAAGAATATATAGCAAAATGTGCTTGATAAAAAAAATGCCCGGGGGTTAAGGGTTGGAAAGTTCCAAATAGCTTGGTGGTAAAAGGGTTAATCCTTTAAAGAAGTGAAATGTTACATTACATTTGATTGCAGAGAAGGAAATCACTTTCAATTTAAGTGACGGTATTATGTAGAGCACATAACTAATAGGTGATGTCTACATAATGGAAAAATATTAGTAAAATTTGTTTTTCCTAATGGAGAGGAATAAACGGAAACAATGCATTGCTACTACTGTATATGCATTTATTAGCTCAATTTGTACAAATCTACTATACTTGATTTGATTCAGATAAATTCTCTTAACCCTTTTACCCCCAGGCTATTTGGAAATTTCCAACCCTTGACCCCCAGGGGGTTATTTTTTTCCCAGCACATTTTGCTGTATATTTTTTTTAAAATTGCTTTAACAGCCTTAATTTTTGTCATAGAGAGGTCAGGTTGGTCTCATTCTCTTGGAAAATGCCTGAATTTTCTCAAAAAAATATCAAAAATAAGGAAAAAAAAAATTTATAGCATTTTTTTGCAAGGACATACCGGTACGTCCATGGGGGTAAAGGGATGGCTTTTTTGAAACGTACCAGTACGTCCTTTGGGGGTAAAAGGGTTAAGTGACAAGAAAGAAGCTGGTGAGACTTTCTGAGGTATGCTCAGTAAGGGTAACTGTCAAAGTGGTGAAGACTTTACTGTGTAATGAAGAAGGGGATCCCAAAACTAAATTAAAACCTAAATAATGTAATGGTGTGTTTCCTATATGATCCTTTCCTCACTGGGCTATTTTCCCTGTTGGGGCCCCTGGGCTTATAGCATCTTGCTTTTCAAACTAGGGTTGTAGCTTAGCAAGTAATAACAATTATAATAATACAACAATTGAATACCCGTTTCCCAAAATGCAGTGTTAAAAAATTTGAGGGAGAGTAATTACTATTAATACTATAACTTGTTAAGCTACAACCCTAGTTGGAAAAGCAGGATGCTATAAACCCGAGGGCTCCTACAGGGAAAATAGCCCTGTGAGGAAAGGAAATAAGGAAACTACAAGAGAAGTAATCAACAATTAAAATGAAATAGTTTAAGAACAGTAACAACATTAAAATAAATCTTTCATATATAAACTATAAAAAAACACTAGGAAGAGAAATAAGATAGAATAGTGGGCCCGAGTGCAACCTTAAACAAGAGAACTCTACCCCAAGACAGTGAAAGACCATGGTACAGAGGCTAAAGCCAGAGAACATGGGTTTGATTTTGGAGTACCTTTCTTTTAGAAGACCTGTTTACCATAGCTAAAGAGTCTCTTCTACCCTTCCCCTTGAGCGAGGAATAATTGTGAGGAATTAACTCCCTCATGTTCAAGCTAAATCGTGCCCAGTAGGAACAAACAGACTCAATGTAAAGCATGAATCATAAATAGTTTGAATATGACAAGTTCGGAGATAATTTGTATTTTTCCTAACCATACAAACCTTAGCTATTTACATAGGGTATTACTTTCGGCGTAGCTGAATGACAAGCCATTAGATTTGTAACGAGGGTTAACTACCCTCTCGCTAGTTAGCGAGGGGGTAGGGGAGGGGTAGCTAGCTACCCTTCCCCCCTCACACACCGGTGAACTGATTCACTTCGCTTAGAGGTAGGACTTCACGGGGGACAGGGCTGGCGGGCAAATATGTGTAAATAGCTAAGGTTTGTATGGTTAGAAAATATTCAAATTATCTCCGAATTTGTCATTTGTTCCGTAACCGAAATACAAACCACGCTATTTACATAGGGTGACTTAACCCTTAGGTAGGGTGGAAAGTCCCAGCCTTACTGGCTTTGGCTTTTGCCCGGGGACTCAGAATCCGAGTGAGTAGCACTCGAGAAAAGGAGTCCCTGCACCTCGCAAATTCCTTGCTCCGCAAGGAACGTGCGGTCTACATAAGCTTGTGTGTGAAGGTATGAAGTGCGACTCGTCCTAGGAAGTTGACCTGAAGTCCTATAGATGGAATTCTAGGCTAGGACGTTCCCAATACCACCTCGTCAGGGTATGGGGGTTGCGACAGTATTATATTAATACTAGGAACACAAGGAAACATGGTTTACCTGCAGTGGTTTGAGGTCAGCTATGCAGAGAACCCAGGATGCTGCTTTCCCCAAGAGAGGGGAGGATGAAGAAAAGAGTAAGGGCCAGACATACTTTTTCATTCATGCATTTTAAAACCAGGTAACAATGCCCTCAACCTTCTGCTACCTGTCCATTAAGGAGCCTGAGGTTAGACCAGCTGTTGTGCAGCCACCATAGGGCCGATAGAGAAAGTATCGAGACTCCTGTGGGTCACGTCCTGCAGGTAGTGGGCTGTGAAGGTCGTTTGACGCTTCAAGACCCCAGCTTGTAGAACCTGCATCACAGAGAAGTTTCTCTTGAATGCCAGGGACGTTGCGATGCCTCTGACATCGTGTGCTCTAGGGCGACGTGACGGAGGAGGGTCTGGATTCAGGGCATGATGGATGACCCTTCGAATCCAAGCTGAGATGGTATTCTTGGTGACCCTCCTCTTCGTCCTTCCTGTGCTCACAAACAGGGCTTGCACGCGAGGATGGACTGCAGCTGTTCTTTTAAGATAACGCCTCAGACTCCTTACTGGGCATAGTAGGAGATGGTCTGGGTCATCTGTTACAGAACGAAGACTCGAAATCCTGAAGGAGTAGAACCGTGGGTCCGGAACTCCAGGATATTGAGTCTTAGCTACAAACTCAGGGACGAACCTGAACGTTACCTCCCCCCATCCCCTTGAATGGGCGATGTCGTACGAGAGACCATGAAGTTCACTGACACGCTTGGCTGAAGCCAGGGCAAGCAGGAACACAGTCTTCCAAGTCAGGTGACGATCAGAAGCCTGGCGTAATGGTTCGAACGGGGGTCTCTTAAGAGCCCTGAGAACCCGAACCACGTTCCATGAAGGAGGTCTCACTTCCGACTGAGGGCAGATAAGTTCGTAGCTTCGTATGAGCAAAGAAAGTTCCAGCGAGGAAGAAATGTCTATTCCTTTCAGCCTGAAGGCCAGGCTTAAGGCTGAGCGATAGCCTTTCACCGCCGAGACCGAAAGGCGCATTTCCTCCCGCAAATATACAAGAAACTCCGCTATTGCTGAAATAGTGGCATCGAGAGGAGAGATATCCCTCCCACGATGCCAACCACAGAAGACTCTCCACTTCGCCTGGTAGACCCCTGGAGATGACTTTCGCAGGTGTCGAGACATCCTCTCCGCAACTTGTTGCGAAAAGCCTCTCTCTGTGAGGAGATGCTGGATAGTCTCCAGGCGTGAAGTCGAAGCGATGCTACGGCTTTGTGGAAGATGTTGCAGTGTGGTTGCTTGAGTAGCTCGTGTCGTGGGGGAAGTTCTCTCGGGAGTTCCGTAAGGAGCTGCAGAAGGTCCGGGAACCACTCTGCATGATGCCATAGCGGAGCTATCAAGGTCATTGACCGGTTGACCGATAGTCTGGTCTTGTTAAGCACCCTTCTCATCAGACAGAACGGTGGGAAGGCGTAGACGTCGATGTTGTCCCACCGTTGTTGGAAGGCATCTTGCCAGAGTGCCTTGGGGTCCAGGACTGGGGAGCAATACAGCGGCAGCTTGAAGTTCAAGGCTGTCGCGAACAGGTCCACTGTCGGGGAACCCCACAAAGTCAGGACTTTGTTGGCTACTAGAGGATCCAAAGACCACTCGGTACTCACTATCTGCGATGCTCTGCTCAGACTGTCGGCGAGCACATTCCTTTTGCCCAGAATGAAGCGAGCTGATAGTGGAATCGAGTGGACTTCGGTCCAGCTCAGTATCTCTGCTGCGAGATGGGATAGCTGTTGTGAAAAGGTACCTCCCTGCTTGTTGATATAAGCCACTACTGTGGTGTTGTCGCTCATCACCACCAAGGAGTGACCCGCCAGGATCTGTTGGAACTGTTGAAGAGCCAGATATACGGCCTTCATTTCTAGCAGATTGATGTGGAGGTACTTTTCTGATTCTGACCATAGGCCTGAGATCCTCTGGTTAAGAACGTGGGCCGCCCACCCTTTTTTTGACGCGTCCGAGAACAGCATCAAATCTGGGGAGAGGACGAGAAGATCCACTCCCTTTAGAAGGTTTTCGTCGGTCAACCACCACTGCAGGTCCATCCGTTCCGCAGGCCCCATAGGGGAATCGTTGCCTTGATTCCACCAGGACTTGAGCCGCCATTGCAGGGATCTCATCCTGAGGTGGCCGTTTGGAACTAGTCGGGCCAAGGAAGACAGGTGACCTAGGAGACGTAACCAAGATTGGGCTGGAAGCTCTTCTCGTCTGAGAAAAGGATCTGCGACCTTCCTCAGCCTTGCTATCCTGTCGTCTGATAGAAAGCCTTTGTGGAGATTGGTGTCCAATATCATGCCTAGATATGCCAGTCGTTGAGATGGAAGCTGAAAAGACTTCTCGAGATTTACCATGATCCCTAGATCTTGGCAAAGTCCCAGAAGCTTGTCTCGGTGTCGAAAAAGGGTCGACTCCGAGTCTGCCAGGATCAGCCGGTCGTCCAGATAGCGAAGGAGACGGATGCCGATTCTGTGTGCCCACGAAGATATCAGGGTGAACACTCTGGTGAACACCTGTGGTGCTGTGGAGAGACCGAAACACAGCACCTTGAACTGGTAGATCTTGTTGTCTAGGCTGAATCTCAAGTACTTTCTGGAAGACGGATGGATTGGGATCTGGAAGTACGTGTCCTTCAGATCCAGTGTGCACGTGAAGTCTTGCGGTCTCACTGCAAGTCTGACCGTGTCTGCTGTCTTCATGCTGAACGAAGTTTGTTTGACAAACTTGTTCAGGGCTGAGAGGTCGATGACTGGTCTCCAGCCTCCAGACGCCTTCTTTACAAGAAAGAGTCGACTGAAGAAGCCTGGGGAGCCGTCGACGACCTCTTGGAGAGCATCCTTCTTGAGCATGGTTTCGACTTCTGCCCGAAGGGCTAGCCCCTTTGCCGATCCCATGGCATAGGAGCTCAATGACACTGGATTCGCTGTCAGGGGAGAGATGTTATGAACGGGACGCGATATCCTTGGCTGATCACGGAGATCGTCCAGGAATCGGCCCCGAGTTGCTGCCACCTGAATGCGCAACTTTGCAGGCATCCCCCCACTGGTGGACATGCAGGGGGATTGCCAATCCTAGCGTTTGCGGCCTCGGCTGCTCCTTCTAGGATTCCTGCCTCCCCTGGAGGACTTTCTGCCCTTCTTGTCTTTGACAGGAAAGGGGTGCTGTTTGGACACCTTTGCCTTTGCTGCTGGAGCCGGTTTCGATGTCCTAGACTGACGAGGCTGTTGTTGTTGAGGTGCTGGAGGCTTGTAGGGTCTGGATGTAAGAGCCCTTTGGAGGAGAGAATCGTGATTCGATTTTCTCCACCTCTCAGCTGTCCGTTCCACATCCTTGGGCTCAAACAGGCTCTTTCCAAGGATGGAAGAGTGTCTGAGCTTGCAGACATCCACGGCTGGGAACTTCGAGTGGAACCTCTCGGTCACCGCATCATGACGCTTCAGGATCGAGTTTGCCCACAAGTTCGAAACTTGGTGAGCCAGAAAATCGATGGTGCGTGTGCCCGAGAGGAGGAAAGTCCTCCATGGCCTTCCTGATGCTCTCCTTGGACAAGTCCTCGGATCGCAACAGAATGCCCAGAGACCCCAGCCAGACATGGCACACTTTGCGACTTTCTCCTGACTCAAGATCTCTGTAGCCGAGAATGTCACCTGCAGGGTGGAGAGTTTCTCAAGAGAAATTACGCTGGTAAGCTCTTCCACAGAATGATGGAGAGGAAGAGCTAAACAAGGCTCCCCCATGATCTCGAAGTACCTCCTCTGTTGTACACGAGGAGGTGGGAGGAGTTTGTTACCGACAGAGGAACGGCTGGAGGAGGCGAGTTCGGAGAGCTGGCCCTCAACCTTGTCTCTGGCACTCTTTACCCCCTGGGACCAGGGCAGAGCCGCGCTGGCCTTCGAGGGGTTTTGAGTGCCGTAGACTTGGTCCAGGACCGTATCCTTGCCTTCACGAGGGGTGGTCTCCGGGTCCTTGAACCTGTTGAGTTGCCTCATCAGATTCAGGACCTGCCAGAAGGCATGTTCCGACTCATGCTGCTCTCCTCCTGGTGGACTGGCAGCAAAGTCTCCTGTCCCCAACTGCTCTACTTGTGGGACACGTGGACGTTCTCCTGGGGTCTTGCTGGCTCTGGTCGAATCCGGGAAGAAGATTTTGGGACGGTCTTCGAGTCCTTGGGCTCCCTTCTAGGAGGGATACAGGACTCCAGTAAAGTAGTCTGAGGGCTCCTCTCTGCCCCCGCACGGGACGATTCTCCTACTTGAGGTGGGGTTCCTCCCATTGGTGCAGTGGGAGAATGTCTCACCTCGCTGGATTCTCCTGAGGACGGAAAGGCTTCGTCCACAGGAGAAGGAGAAAACGTCTGAGAGGGGGGAGGGGCCTTCCTGACAGACTTCTTAGGAGCCAGTTTAACCCTAGGAGAAGTCACCACGAAGTCTACTCCTCTCTTCCTCTTCAGCGGAGACGAGGCTGCCGTTGGTTTGAGGTCCAGATTAGCGAGGGCCGGCTTAACAGCCTGGACGACCGCTCTGATCAGGGACCCAACCCAAGGCTGACGGCTAACAGACGCAGAGTCAGCGACTCCCGCTGGAGGGAAGGGGATCGAGCGATCCTTTGGAGTAGACACCACAGGGCCTGCCTGAAAAGAAGAAGATGAAGAGTGTTGCCTAGACCTCTCTGAAGATTTTTCCTCCTCCTGCAAGTGCGCTGCTCTGCGCTTACGGGGGGGAGATCGTGAAGACGATGATCTGGAAGTACGCGCTCCTGAAGACTCGCAAGGTTGCCCGTGCTGCGAAACCTGGTGTGAATCGTGGTCGAGATTGCGCTGGCGCTTTACCATCGCTGGTTCGCGCGCGGGCGAACGTTGGCGCACATGCACGCGGAGATTAAAGCGAGGGGGCGCGCAGGTGAGGGTGCGTGCGGTTTTAAGGGCGAGCGCTGGCGGCCGGGAGAACGACGGCGCGCAGGCGAGCGATGGCGCGTTGGCGAGCAATGGCGCGTAGGGCGAGAAGGTGACCGACTGCGCACAGGAGAGATAGCGCGTGGGCGCGTAGGAGACCTTTGGCGATCAGAAGTGTGGGCGCGTTGGAGAGCGCTTGCGCGCAGGCGAAGGATCGCGTGGGCGCGCAGGAGATCGCTGGCGTGCAGAAGCGCGGTCAGGAGAAAACAGCTGGGGCGCAGGACCAGAAGGAGTAGTAGCGCGCACAGGGGAACGCTCGTGGGCGCGCGCAGGAGACTTCTCGTGGGCGCGCAGTGTCTCGTTCCAATCTAGAAGTGCGCGAGATCTGAGGGCGCGAAGGAGGCGAAGGAAGAATCTCCTTGCGTGCGCCCAGATCCGGAGATCGTGGGCGCACATCAGGAACATGGCGCGCAGATGTGCGCTGGCGAGTAGGCGATCGTGGGCGCACATGGCACGCAGCAGGAACAGGGCGTGAAGATGTGCGCTGGCAAGCAGGAGAGCGCTGGCGCACAGGAGATCTCTGACGAGCAGGAGAGCGCTGGCGCACAGGAGATCTCTGACGAGCAGGAGAGCGCTGATGTGCAGGTGAGCGGTGGCGCGCTGGTGAGCAGGAGATCTATGGCGAGATGACTCAGCTACAGGAGATCGCTGGCGCGTTGAGTACGAAGAGGGCTGGTCCTCAGCTACAGCAGGGGAGCGCTTGCGCGCCACTGCGTGTGAGCGCGCAGGTAAAACCTGGCACTTAAGGGACTTACTCACATTGTGAGATAAGCCCTTTTGCCCCGAAGGGACTGGTGCCCGTTGGATAACGGGGTGCGTTGGCGCCCACTGCGCATCTGCGTCCAGGAGCGGAGAAGGAAAACTCCCAGGTCTGGCAGGCGTAGGAGATCGCGAACGATCTGCTGAGAGGTCTAGAGATGCAGCTGCAACGGACTGCTCACGTCGAGGAGGATCCTCTGCGGGGGACGTCGAAGGCGATGAACCGAAGAGGCGCCTCCTAACTCCCTTGTAGGGAGAAGGAAGGCCTCTACGGCGAAGAGGAGGGCGAGCCTTACGGTGAAGACGACCTCGAGGGGCAGCAACACCATCGTCGGTCCTCCGAAGAGGAGTCTCTGTCAGTGAACTCCCCCGAGGGAGGGAATCACCCGCAGGAGAGACCGTTGGACTCAGCTCCTCCCTCGAAGGATGTTCGGAGGGGGGAACTGAGCCTTTAGCAACATCCGCAACAAAAGCAGGGGTTTGACCCGACCTGTCGGAAGCCTCTGTTGCAACAACGTCGACAATAGACAGAGGATCTACCTCTGCTATTACCGGCGACTGTTTGACAGCTGCACCCAACTGGATCAGGTCAAACAGGGCTTCCCTGGAGGGCGAGCCCTTAAGCCCCAAGGAAGCCCAAAGCTGCAAAAGATCATCATTAGCAACAGAGTTATCAATATCCTCCCCCGGAGGAGGAGGAGGAGGAGGAGGAGGAGCTGCCTTGCTATGGGAGGCAACTCCCTCTCCCTGAGGTTGGTCAACAAAAGAATGGCCTACGCTACCACTCGACGGCCTCTCACGAGAGACCGATCGAGTGGGAGCTTCGGAGGAGGTTCGGGCCACGGATGTCTTTGGAACCTTCCTTCTTCAAGGAAGCCCTTGAAGGAGAAAGGTCACGCCTAGACTTCTTACATCGCCGGGAAAACCTCTCCCACTGGGAGGTAGACCACTCCCTACACTCACTACAAGTTTTATCCCTATCACACCGTTGACCTCTGCAGTACGGACACAAGGTGTGAGGGTCCGTCTCGACCGCCGACATGAACGTCCCACAAGGGCGGTCGGGTAAGCCAGGGCACTTCCGCATGATAGAGAGAGAGGCCAAATTCCAAACACACAAGCTGCAAGAAAAAGCAAAAAAAGATTAAGGCTGTCAAAAATGCGAGGGTGAGACAGACACGTCTGATCATCACCCGAGCCAAAAGTGAAGTGAATCAGTTCACCGGTGTGTGAGGGGGGAGGGGTAGCTAGCTACCCCTCCTCTACCCCCTCGCTAACTAGCAAGAGGGTAGTTAACCCTCGTTAAAAATCTAATGGCTTGTTATTCAAGTACGCCGAAAGTAATCCCCTATGTAAATAGCGTGGTTTGTATTTCGGTTACGGAACAAAGAGTATCTTCCCAACAAGAGGAATTGTAACTCAATGGGACTACATTTTCAGTATTATCAATAGTTCCTAAAAAAAAAAAAAATTGAGAGATGTGGCCACTCACCTACTGTACATGGCCACTTCCCTTACACAGGGGTAACAAAGACTCTTCTTAACTTTGATGAACCTCAATGATCAAGTTCTTCAGTAAGGCCAATGGCATTTTAGGACATAAGAAATTAATCATACCTGATGCTACAAACTGATTCCTAACTCATCTCTGAAAAGTTAATCCCTTGCTACGGAGGCTTTCAAAACCGTGAATTTAGCCAGGGTTGCCATTATAAATGCATCTAGAGCAGGCGACAAAACATAACTGGTTCTAAAACAAGTCTTAGAAGGGACAGGACAGATTCATTAGAGGCGAAGCTGACTTTGCAAGACAAGGCATATACTTAGTCGTCGTAGCAATGGCTGGATCTAAGAGGACGAGGGTTTTCAATGGTAATTCTTTATACCAACAGGGGCATTGGTTCATAATGAGGGGCATACAACTATACAAGAACTGTATGTCTAAATTCCAAAAGATTTGAAATGGAGACAGGCAAACCTTAATAAATTAAGTCAAATAAGTTAAGAGTTGATGGGTAAAAGATATAGCTTGAGTAATATTTTGACTGCATGTAGAGAAAAGTGATAGAGAAAAAAAAATTGCCCCATACAAAATTACTCGGTACTGAACACGTAAATTAAGTTTCCTTTAATGGAAAGGGGTCTTGGGCACTGATTATTTACATAAATAGCTTCTGCCACTTTAGAATGATTTTTACACCTTGATGTCAAGAAATAATGCATCTAAAAGGCCCTTCAATGAAAATGTAAATGTATAAGTACCTTTCATAACTCTTCTTACTATTTAAACCTTATTAAGTACGGCACAATATACAGAGTGAATGGCTTACCCAGCAATCGATTTCTAATCAAATCAGATATGGCTTGCGTCATCTCCTCTCCAGCTTCTGCACTATAAACAAACCCAGTCAATTTCTCCGTGAGTGCACTGTGGATCAAATCTTTCACAACACTGCTACGAAACCTGTGAATAATTAAAAGAAATATATAACGATTATTCAAAATGATCTTACTATGCAATTATTGAAACTTGAAACTAACAGAAGAGATGTTTTTTTTCATTATCATTAGCTAAAATACAACCCTAGTTGGAAAAGCAGGATGATATAAGACCGAGAGCTCCAACAGGGAAAATAGCCCTGTGTTGAAAGGAAATGTGGAAATAAACTATATATATGAGAAGTGATGAATAGAAAATATTAAATATCTTACGATAAGTAGCAACGTTAAAATAGATCTGTCATAAGTGAACAAATATCTACTTCAATTTACTGTATTAGTCGCAGATATGTTATTTTCATTAGTAAAATAAATTTTTGAATATACTTACCCGATAATCATGTAGCTGTCAACTCTGTTGCCGACAGAAATCTACGGTCGGGATACGCCAGCGATCGCTATACAGGTGGGGGTGAACACCACAGCGCCATCTGTGGTCAGGTACTCCAGTACTTCTTGTCAACACCACCTCAATTTTTTCCTCGGTCCACTGGTTCTCTATGGGGAGGAAGGGTGGGTCAATTAAATCATGATTATCGGGTAAGTATATTCAAAAATTTATTTTACTAATGAAAATAACATTTTTCAATATTAATCTTACCCGATAATCATGTAGCTGATTCACACCCAGGGTGGTGGGTGGAGACCAGCATACATGTTAACAAAGAAGCTAAGTATCCCGTATTTTATTTTATTAGTTATTCAAAAATAACAAAATAAATAAGTACCTGGTAAGGAAGACGACTTGAACCATTACTCTGCCTTTATTAAGTACGTCTTCCTTACTGAGCGTAGCGGTCCTCTTAGGATGCTGAACGACTCTTAGGTGCTGAAGTATAAAGGGCTGCAACCCATACTAAAGGACCTCATCACAACCTTTAACCTCGGCGCTTCTCAAGAAAGAATTGACCACCCGCCAAATCAACAAGGATGTGGAAGGCTTCTTAGCCGACCGTACAACCCATAAAAAGTATTCAAGAGAAAGGTTAAAAAGGTTATGGGATTATGGGAATGTAGTGGCTGAGCCCCCGCCTACTACTGCATTCGTTGCTACGAATGGTCCCAGGGTGTAGCAGTTCCCGTAAAGAGACTGGACATCTTTGAGATAGAATGATGCGAACACTGACTTGCTTCTCCAATAGGTTGCATCCATAACACTCTGCAGAGAACGGTTCTGTTTGAGGGCCACTGAAGTAGCCACAGCTCTCACTTCATGTGTCCTTACCTTCAGCAAAGCAAGGTCTTCTTCCTTCAGATGAGAATGTGCTTCCCTAATCAGGAGCCTGAATAGGTAAGAAACTGAGTTCTTAGACCTTGGAAGAGAAGGCTTCTTGATAGCACACCATAAGGCTACTGATTGTCCTCGTAAAGGTTATGACCTTTTTAGATAGTACCTAAGAGCTCTAACTGGGCAAAGTACTCTCTCCAGTTCGTCCCCCACCAAGTTGGACAGGTTTGGGATCTCGAACGACTTAGGCCAAGGACGTGAAGGAAGCTCGTTTTAGCAAAAAACCGAGCTGCAAGGAACATGTAGCCGTTTCAGATGTGAAAACTATGTTCCTGCTGAAGGCGTGGATCTCACTTACTCTTTTAGCTGTTGTCAAGCACACGAGGAAAAGAGTTTTTAATGTGAGGTCCTTAAAAGAGGCTGATTGGAGAGGTTCAAATCTCGATGACATAAGGAACCTTAGGACCACGTCTAGATTCCAGCCTGGAGTGGACAACCGACGTTCCTTTGAGGACTCAAAAGACCTAAGGAGGTCCTGTAGATCTTTGTTGGTGGAAAGATCCAAGCCTCTGTGGCGGAAAACCGCTGCCAACATACTTCTGTAACCCTTAATCGTAGGAGCTGAAAGGGATCTTACGTTCCTTAGATGTAACAGGAAGTCAGCAATCTGGGTTACAGTGGTACTGGATGAGGAAACTGCATTGGCCTTGTACCAGCTTCGGAAGACTTCCCCTTAGACTGATAGACTCTGAGAGTGGATGTCCTCCTTGCTCTGGCAATCGCTCTGGCTGCCTCCTTCGAAAAGCCCCTAGCTCTTGAGAGTCTTTCGAAAGTCTGAAGGCAGTCAGACGAAGAGCGTGGAGGTTTGGATGTACCTTCTTTACGTGAGGTAGACGTAGAAGGTCCACTCCTAGAGGAAGAGTCCTGGGAATGTCGACCAGCCATTGCAGTACCTCTATGAACCATTCTCCCGCGGGCCAGAGCGGAGCCAACCAACGTCAGCCGTGTCCCTTTGCGAGAGGCGAACTTCTGAAGTACCCTGTTGGCAATCTTGAACGGCGGGAATGCATACAGGTCGAGATGGGACCAATCCAGCAGAAAAGCATCCACGTGAACTGCTGCTGGGTCTGGAATCGGAGAACAATACAACGGGAGTCTCTAGGTTATCGAGGTAGCGAACAGATCTATGGTTGGCTGACCCCACAGGGCCCAAAGTCTGCTGCAAACATTCTTGTGAAGGGTCCACTCTGTGGGGATGACCTGACCCTTCCGGCTAAGGCGATCTGCCATGACATTCATATCGCCCTGAATGAACCTCGTTACCAGCGTGAGCTTTCGATCTTTTAACCAGATGAGGAGGTCCCTTGCGATCTAGAACAACTTCCACGAATGAGTCCCTCCCTGCTTGGAGATGTAAGCCAAGGCTGTGGTGTTGTCAGAGTCCACCTCCACCACCTTGTTAAGCTGGAGGGACTTGAAGTTTATCAAGGCCAGATGAACCGCCAACAGCTCCTTGCAATAGATGTGAAGTGTCCTTAGCTCCTGATTCCATGTTCCCGAGCATTCCTGTCCGTCCAAAGTCGCACCCCAGCCCGTGTCTGAAGCGTCAGAGAAGAGACGGCGGTCGGGTTTCTGAACAGCCAAAGGTAGACTTCCTTGAGAAGAAAGCTGTTCTTTCACCACGTGAGAGTAGACCTCCTCTCTTCGGAAACAGGAACTGAGATCGTCTCTAGCGTCATGTCCTTTATCCAGTGAGCCGCTAGATGATACTGAAGGGGGCGGAGGTGGCGTCCCCCTAACTCGATGAACAGGGCCAGCGATGAAAGTGTCCCTGTTAGACTCATCCACTACCTGACTGAGCATCGGTTCCTTCTCAGCATGCTCTGGATGCAATCTAGGGCTTAATAGATCCTTGGGGCCGACGGAAAAGCCCGAAAAGCTCGACTCTGAAGATCCATACCCAGGTAGACAATGGTCTGGGATGGGACGAGCTGGGACTCCTCAAAATTGACCAGGAGGCCCAGTTCCTAGGTCAGATCCATAGTCCATCTGAGAATCTCCAGACAGCGACGACTTGTGGGAGCTCTTAAAAGCTAGTCGTCTGACGGAGCCGGACACAAGATCATGGTACTGCTGCACAGTCTGTGAACTGTCAACCATGGGGAAGCGAGGAAGTACCGCGACAACCCGAAGCTGTCTAGACTTTCTGGGTCGTACAGACAACTCCTTATCGGGTTGCTGAGGTTGCCGCACTGCGTCACAACAAGTCACTTCTGCTGGTTGTTGAACGTCTTCCCAGTGACACACTGACTCCGTAAACAAAAAATCCTCTAACAAGGACTAAGCTTGGACTACATGTCTTGCAACAAAGCTCAAGGTCTATGGGAGCAGGTGTGGTAACAGACGGGGTTAGCGACTGAAGTGGAACCATGACCCTCCCTGGAAGCATGTTATGCTTAAATAAAAGTCCATAGGAGGCTAAGCAGCTAAAGGCTCCTCTCCAAATGACAGAGTCCTCAAGGGAATATCAGAAGGAGGGAGAATAGCACTTTCTCATCTACAGGAACCATATCCGAGAAAAGCTAAGTTCTCTCAGTGAGGGTTTCACTGGTGCAAAAGCAGCAGACTAGAAGGCAACGTTATGAAACTGCTTGACAGTCTAGTGAGTTGGCAACAACCAAAGATGTGTGACTGAGGAGCATGCGGTAAGGTATGCAGAGCATGCTATATGCAGAGCATGCTGTAAGGTAAGCAGAGCATGTTGCATGGCGTGCGGCTTATGCTGCATGGGATGAGGCTCATGCTGCATGGGATGAGGCTCATGCTGCATGGTATGAGGCTCATGCTGCATGGGATGAGGCTCATGCTGCAAGGGATGAGGCTCATGCCGCATGCGTTGAGGAGGATGCCGCGTAGTATGAGGCTCCTGCCTCATGGGTTGAGGCGGTTGCCGCATAGCATGAGGCTCCTGCCTCATGGTTTGAGGAGGATGCCGCATAGCATGAGGCTCCTCATAGCATGAGACTCCTGCCTCATGGGTTGAGGAGGATGCCGCATAGTATGAGGCTCCTGCCTCATGGGTTGAGGAGGATGCCGCATAGCATGAGGCTCCTGCCTCATGGTTTGAGGAGGATGCCGCATAGCATGAGGCTCCTGTGAGGTTCCTGCCTCAAGAGTTGCGTCTGCCTCAAGGGTTGAGGAGGTAGCTGCGCAGAGAGAGGCTCATGCTGTGAAGAATGCGGTTGCTGCATGCGTTGAGGCGGCTGCCTCATAGCATGAGGTTCCTGCCTCAAGAGTTGCGTCTGCCTCAAGAGTTGAGGCTCTTGCCTCAAGAGTTGAGGTTCTTGCCTCAAGAGTTGAGGCTCTTGCCTCAAGAGTTGAGGTTCTTGCCTCAAGAGTTGAGGCTCTTGCCTCAAGAGTTGAGGTTCTTGCCTCAAAAGTTGAGGTTCTTGCCTCAAGAGTTGAGGTGGCTGCCGCAAGAGTTGAGGTTCTTGCCTCAAGAGTTGAGGTGCTTGCCTCGAGAGTTGAGGTTCTCGCCTCAAGAGTTGAGGTGGCTGCCGCAAGAGTTGAGGTTGCTGCCTCAAGGATGGTGGATACAAAGCATAAAGCTCCTGCCTCAAGTGTTGAGGAGGTTGCCGCATAGCAAGAGGCTCCTGCCTCAAGGAAAGTGGAGGTTGCTGCACAGCGCTGGTATCTGGCAACTCCCAAAACGGCAGCTCACGCATGGAGGCAGGTTGAGGAACCTCAACATCATACGTCTGGCAGGATGGACTGCGCAGAGGTGGAGGAGCGCTCGCAGGAGGAGGTGTGCTAACCTTCTCTGCCTGAAACTCCTGCATCAACACCGCAAGCTGAGACTGCATTGTCTGCAGCATAGACCACTAGAGTTTAAGAAAGACAACAACAAACGGAGCTACTGTCCGTTGAGACTGAGGGTCTAAAACAGCTGGTGCGGCAACAGACAGAGTTACTGCCTGTTGCGATACCACCTTGCCTCTCTGGGAGGTGTGCAGTTGTCGTACTGCAGCAAGTCCGAACTGACCCAGTGCTAATGGCACCACCTAGGAGTTGGACTTGCGCGGAAGGGACCGACTTGCACTTAAAAGCTGCAAGATTTGGTCCATGGTTTCTGCGAGAAACCTCTTCCGCAGACGAGGAATAAAAGGGCTCTCTCGTCTTTGTGTGGGTGGGGTGATCACGTCGGCAACGTGTGTAGATACACCCGAAACCACGGAGGGAAACGTCTGTTCGTCGATCAAGGCCTGCTGAACCCATAAGTCCTTCGACATTACTTCTCCCCTGGGCTTGGGAGCTTGTAAGAGGTCCCAGACTAGGCGAACAACTGGCACGAACAGACGAACCCTCGAACGCAACACTGTAACACTTTGCGCTTATCACTTTATCACTTTTGATTTTCTGTTTGCACTTATTTCACTGAACTCGAAACTTTAAGTGGTTTGTACCTGAAACACGCAATTCTATCCTTCATTAAAAGTTAGTAATTGCGAAAACAGTATTACAATGTAACAGAAAAACATAATGAAAGATAAATAATTCAGTGGCTGGAAAAGAGACTAAACACTAGATCAAATAAACTACGTTTAAAATCTCTCACCGCATAAAGCTTGAGAACAAGAATAAAACTCTAGAAACGTTTACCTTCTTCCCCTAAAGAGACTAGGGAGAAGAGCAAAAAAACGATAACAACGTTACCCGCTTGAACGAAACGTTTATCCTCCTCTCTCTCCCTCCGTCTCTATCTCTCTCTCTCTCTCTCTTGACTTAGAACCTGAGAGAAGAGCCCAATTATATATATCGTTAAAACATATTATTGTTAAAGGAAAAAAACTGAAAGATTTCCCAAATAAAAAGTTCCTTTATTAGAATTAAAACCATTTAAGCTAAGAAAGAATGAACAAAACGCTAGAATCGGTTTACTCTTACTGCAACGTGACACCGTGAATGCTCTCTCTCTATCGTAACGATAGAGCGCAAGTTGAACGTTCTGAACGTCAACAACTGCAGAGACAAAACAAAACGTTAGTTCAACTTTGAAAACAGTACGAGACTATCAAAGAAATTCTTTCAAAAACATTAAAATAGCATAATATGTTAACAGGTAAAAACGAAATGACGGGCTCAATGTAAATTAACTTCGGTTCCAAGAAAAGACCGCCTACTATTAGGAAAGGTCGAATATAAACAAATATAAAAATTAATTTTAATAAGTTTATAATAAAAGGAAGTTAATCGAAGAGGCCTATAAAAGGCGGAGAGATATAAAATAAATCTATAACTTTTGTTAAGCAAAATTAAGAAAGAGAGTCTATACTCTCTTCGACACCAACACTTCCGTCTAAGGGAAGGGTCGGCCATTTAAAAGTGAAAGAGAGTTCATACTCTCTTCGTCACCATAAATAATCAAATTAATTCCAAAAGCTAGCTAAGCTAATGATAAAACTTCCTGAATAGCGAAAGCTAAACTCTAGAGCAAATACATCACCAAATCGTGAGCAATAACTCCAGAATCAACAGCGTATCCATGTAGGTCTAGCCGGAGGCACGACAGAGGAAAAATTGAGGTGGTGTTGACAAGAAGTACTGGAGTACCTGACCACAGATGGCGCTGTGGTGTTCACCCCCACCTGTATAGCGATCGCTGGCGTATCCCGACCGTAGATTTCTGTCGGCAACAGAGTTGACAGCTACATGATTATCGGGTAAGATTAATATTGAAAATTTATGATTTAATCCAAACCAATTTATATTTAAAATACATCCAAAGATTTTGATATGACTTATGGATTTGAGCTACACACTCAGGCGCTAGGACCTGAGAGAGAATTCAGTGGTCAAGTGCATCTATGGTAAAACTAGTTACACTATGAGGTATAAGGTAGAAGAGGCTGGACAGAAAGAAGGGAAGTAAAGTAGAAGGATGTAAAGCTTCTAAGAGAAACAGCACGATGTATCCGAGCTTATTCAAAAGAATAAATATATGGGGGGGGGGAATACACTTCTACCTTTTAATACTGTACATCATAAATTTCTAATAGTAATTTGCATTTATCCTAACTATACAGTATAACCTGAGTCCTTTAATAGGATACACTTACAGTGAAACTGGATATGGCAGTTAAAACCTGACGAATTGGTAGTACAGTAGTTAGCAGGAGGGTGGTGGGTAAGTCCGACTGCTTGGGAGTGAACTGGGTCACGTTGAGCCTTAATTTTTGTCAACCGACTGTAAACGACAAAACGGGAAAACGAGCGGAAAGGTGCAAGGTGATTAGGATTCTCATGGATGTTGAAAGGCGTCCTTAAATGCTGCCGATGGTCTGGGACTGGAGAGCGGAATACTCGACGCTTCCTGATCAACTGAATGACGGGTAAGTCATACGATGGTGAAACCCCACGAGAAAGAAGCCTTTCCGCATCGTTGTGATCATATTTGTCCCCTACACCGTGTCTCTGACAACTCCTTGTTTCTGCTGGAAAAGTCCTATAGCCTAGATGAACATTGCAAAGAGCTTTTATCTCATCATCTTCCCAAGAGTACACTTACTAGTTTAATGGTTTGTGAAATTGCCCCCTTTGTTGAAGTAAGTCACCAATGGAAAAACTAACAAATTTATTTGGAAAGCTTATAAGGTAGCAACACAGCATACATTACTGGTAGGTTGAAAAGCAGTTGTATTCCTACCGTGGATCATATCCCCAAGACCGACTGGCTAGAGCCGATTCCTCGAAGTGAGGAGTTCCCGTGTTGAGGATATCTGAGCCACTACCAAGATGTACTCTGACTCCAACAAAACCAGAAGGTAAGGAGAATGCTGGTTGCTGACCAACACTTCAGGAACTATTGGAGTGATTGCTGGAGAAGCCCAAGGGGAAATAGCCTCTATGTCAATGAAGAACTTTCAACAGCTCATAAATGAGTGCTAAGGCCTTACAGATTGTAGACTAATTCTTGAAGATCTCTGCCTACATAGGTAAAAGAATAAAGTTGGGTGCCGTAGGGTCGAATAATCTCCAGAAATTCTTTGAAGAATTCTTCCTCCCCTTCAGACATTCACCAGCCAGTACGAGAACAGAAAGGGGTGATCCCCCGCAAAGAAAGAGAAGATGGATGAGCTTTGGCTGATCTCTTTCAATGACTCAATTGCTTTTGGCTCTCATGCTGTTCAGTACCAAATGTATTAACCTTTGGACAGCAAATGATAGAGCATGGCATCATGTGGCACACAGTAGTGTCACGCGAGTGCCTGTTCTTGGCTGGTGGGAATCCTTGCCGACAACTTTGCAAGCATGGTGTTGCATCTCGGTGCTTATATGGGTGCCGATCTCAGAACTGAGAAGGCATATAGCATGGTATTAATGGGGTAGAATAAAGCTTCTTTAGAATTCCCTTCAACTTAACAAGCTGCTCCTTTTTTTTTTCATCAATTTTCAAACTTTTATTCCACTTAACTGTCAATCTTTCAAATATCTATGCTCAAAATTTTCATCTGATTCAAGAAAAAAATATTCATTTATTCATAGCCCATAAGTCAATAAAAGTCTAGGCTAGTGGTATAATCAAACTATACAACAAAAAGGTGCCCTGACTGAAGGGACAAAGGGTAATAAAACCGCTATAACCGATCCATTGACTACATTAGAAACATGATGCACCAAGTTTTGATTTATACCTTTCAATAATAGCCATTTTCACATCAGTCATAACTGCTGTTAACTGGCTAAACTAACTACTGAAATAATAGACTGCATAAGCAGGACAAACATTAACAGCAATAAGCATGATAACAACTAACAATTCATTAAAAGAAGTATTTTTATGACGATTCACATGACTCGTTTGATGACTTTTCTGATCCAGTGGGAGGCTAGGCTTATACTGTACCTTGGGGAATTTCTGTTAAGGAATCCTCCGATGGGATACACTGGAGAGTATTTGTCCAGCGCCTTTGATTGTCAGCAGGAACTGAACAAGAGGGGGAAGTACCGAGGTTACTCCGGGTACTGAAACCAAAGATTGTTTGGGAGCGCCAACGTTAGTAAGTCTAAGGAAGGGACTAATATTCCTCCTGGGTGAGGGAACCTCTTTTCACCCCGTGTCCCTTGCCGGAATACCTCTAGTGAACATCCTCTCAAAGGAGAACCTGGAAGCCCTAAAGAGGGCCACAGCTAACATACAGCAACAGCAGACTGTGTCAGCGAATAGAGATTTCCCAGCGGAGGAAGTCCGAGTTCCTTCCCTTGGGGAAGCAACTGGGACTTCCGAACTGCAAGGTTGTACTAACATCAAGGTCTGTGTCTTCAGTTGCACAAAAAATTGGCTTATTGAGAAAGTCTTTTAAGATTTTTGGAGATCAATCTAGTCTGAAGAAGTGTTTTAATTCTTTCATTCTACCTTGTTTCGAGTATTGTTCTCCTGTCTGGTCTTCAGCTGCTGATTCTCATCTTAATTTGTTGGCCAGAAACTTACGGTCTATTAAATTTCTTATTCCTGATCTAGATATTAATCTTTGGCACTGTCGTTCAATTAGTTCATTATGCATGTTGCATAAGATTTTTCATGATTCTCACCATCGTTTACATTCAGATCTTCCCGGACAGTTCTATTCTGTTTGTAATACTGTACTATGCAAGCAGTTAATTCTAATAGTCAGGCCTTCTCCATCATGAGGCTCAATACTTCAAAGTATTCAAGAAGTTTTACTCTAGCTGTGACCAAGTTATGGAATGATCTTCCTAATTGCGTAGTTGAATTAGTAAAACTTCAAAAGTTCAAACTTGCAGCACATGTTTTTATGTTGAACAGGCTGATAAGTCTTTTTATAGGTTATATATGACATCTGTTTTGATGTTGTTACCGTTTTTAGAATAATTTATTGTTAATTTCTTCTCATCGATTATTTATATCCTTATTTCCATTCCTCATTGGGCTATTTTTCCCTGTTGGATCCCTTGGGCTTATAGCATTTTGCTTTTCCAACTAGGGTTGTAGCTTGGCTAGTAATAATAATAATAATACATTCTTACCCAAACGATCCCGAGGAGACCGATTGGTCAGTCATGGTGACGGGATTGAGCCGTAGTAGTAAGATGGCGAAGTTTCTTCGCATCCGAGGATGAGCCCGAAGGAGAAGAATCCCTCTTAGCCTCCTTCTTCCTACGATTATCAAAACGCAGCCACTGGGAGGGAGGCCACTTCCTGCATACGTCACATGGAATGGAGACTCCTGCGACCATGCGTGCCCTCTGTAAGCCGAAAGTGAGCGGGGATCTATGGCCCCCTTCCCTGACTGGACAAATCCGCATTCTATCAGAATGTACACCTGGAAAAGGAACTTTTTAATTTTAGGCCAGTTGTTCTTAAATAGGTTTTGAAAACCGAGTAAAGCGGAGGAGATCAGACAACATCCGTTCTCTTCCGAGCCGAAATGCAAATTGGCTTGTGATGCTACTGTGTATGTGAGTGGGGTGGTGAGTCTACCTTCCCCTACCGTACCCACTACTAACTATACTCAATCTTTTTTAATGAGGTGCATTTGCACTGACTCGCAGCGGTGCCCTTTTAGCTCGGAAAAGTTTCCTGCTCTCTAATTGGTCAGAATTATCTTGTCCAACCAATCAGCGATCAGGCAACTTTTCCGAGCTAAAAGGGCACCCTTGCGAGTCGGTGCAAATCTGCCTAACTAAAAAGAATTGACTATAGCAGAGGGGATTAACACCTCGCTAAAAATGTTACGGATAGTTTCAGCTGTCGCCGAAATGTATCACCATAATGGAGAGCTGAAAGGACTAGCGGAGGGGATTTAACACCTCGCTAAAAGTGTTACAGCTAGTTTTAGCTGTCGCCGAAATGTATCTCCATAGTAGAGATGAAAGGTTTGTATCTGATGCTGGAACAAAGTAAGTTTTAATTATGTAGGACATTGCCTGTCATGACCCCAGTTGTTTGTTAATCAAAGGACCTTCATGAATAAATTTAGTTACACACCACATTCCAGCTAATCATGTAACCTTAACCACTTCCGTTCTTTCATCATTCAAAATGACATTTGAAACTCAATCTTTCGAGTTTCTATTTGCTCCCAAAACCTAATTCTAATTCAGATTTACTCTTAAATTTCTCTTTAGAAAATTTTATATACATACATATGAACTGAATATATACTATGTTTGTGTAAGTGTGTCTTTTGGTTCAAGTCCTGCTAGTAAACTCTCATATCTTAATATCCAATTCACCACAAAATGAATAAGCTTATCTCGGACCTCAAGGACCCATGCATTCGTGACTTGGTACTTTATATTCATTGGTTATAAATACAGTATGATAGTGTGTTATTGGATGAACATGTAAATACTGATTTCGTACATTAGAAATTTGCTTAGCATGTATTCTAAATGCACCAATCTGATGAAAATACTATGCTTTATTTACAACAGGGACCAACATCCTAACCTAACCTAGGGTTGCTGAGTACTTCCTCGGACAGCAAAAATTAAATTGGGCAATACCATATTATTATTATTATTTGCTAAGCTACAACCCTAGTTGGAAAAGCAAGATGCTATAAGCCCAAGGGCTCCAACAGGGAAAATAGCCCAGCGAGGAAAGGAAATAAGGAACTAAATAAATGATATAATAAGTAATGAAAAATTAAGATAAAATATTTTAAAAACATTAACATTAAAACAGATATTTGATATATAAATTATAAACAACAAATCTATTTTCTCGTAATTTAGGCGAGCAGTTTGTCTCTTACGACACGCAAAAATACTCTGTAGTTTTCCCAGATTAAATTATAGTCCAGGCATACTGTAACCAATTAGATTATTAGATATTTTACTTGTTTCTTATAGAGCAGTTTAATTAACTTTCGTTTGAATACTTACAATGGTGGATTTAATAAATAAAATAACCAATCGAAACCATAGCCTGTACGCGCTCACAGGGCCATATATCTAGTTCGGCAGCCGTGGAGGCGAGCAATTTGGCATTATTCTAATTATTTCATAAATTGCTTAGTTTAACAGGTTTACGATACGCTGTGGATTGCACTTTCACATTATCTAACTACTCCTGTTCCGGCAAGCAGTATGTCGCAAGCAAGCCGTGTCAGCGAATATTTTAGACTGTCGGAGCGGAACCCAAGACTCAACTTTTGCCGGTAAGGGGCTACGCCTAGGCTAGGCTAGGCCAGCGAGTGTCTCGTAACAATCTAATATGTTTAATTAGCCTAAATAATACCCAGCATGTTTAAAGATTTAAATAAAATAGACAAAACCTTCTCTAGCCT
Organism: Palaemon carinicauda; assembly: GCF_036898095.1. NCBI lineage: Eukaryota > Metazoa > Arthropoda > Malacostraca > Decapoda > Palaemonidae > Palaemon > Palaemon carinicauda. The sequence continues at coordinate 136,009,185 of NC_090738.1, read as the reverse complement.
AGAGAGTTAATCCAGACTAGGCCTACGCTAGTAATTGCCATTAACTAGCTGACACTAAGCATCATTTGATTAAGGTAGGCCTAATATGTTCAACTTAAACCAGCTAAAAACCTATTAGAGATAAAATATGATGTTAATTACGCTTATAAATGTTAAATTATACGAAATTTAACCCTAGCCTAGATAGTTAATCCAGACTAGGCCTATGCTAGCAATTGCCATTAACTAGCCCATACTAGGCATCCTAAGACTAAGGTAGGCCTAATATGTTCAATTTAAACCAGCTAAAAACCTATTGGAGATAATATATGATGTTAATTACGCTAATAAATGTTAAATTATATGAAATTTAACCCTAGCCTAGATAGTTAATCCAGACTAGGCCTATGCTAGTAATTGCAATTAACTAGCCGACACTAAGCATCCTAAGACTTAGGTAGGCATAATATGTTCAATTTAAACCAGCTAAAAACCTATTAGAGATATAATATGATGTTAATTACGCTAATAAATGTTAAATTATATGAAATTTGACCCTAGCCTAGACAGTTAATCCAGACTAGGCCTATGCTAGTAATTGCCTTTAACTAGCCGATATTAGGCCTCCTAAGACTGAGGTAGGCCTAATATGTTCAATTTAAAACAGCTAAAGACCTATTAGAGATAAAATATGATGTTAATTACGCTAATATATGTTAAATTATATGAAATTTAACCCTAGCCTAGATAGTTAATCCAGACTAGGCCTATACTAGTAATTGCATTTAACTAGCCGACACTAAGCATCATTTGATTAAGGTAGGCCTAATATATTCAATTTAAACCAGCTAAAATCCTATTAGAGATAAAATATGATGTTAATTACGATAATAAATGTTAAATTCTATGAAATTTGACCTTAGCGTAGATAGTTAATCAAGACTAGGCCTAGGCATCCTGAGACTAAGGTAGGCCTAATATGTTCAATTTAAACCAGCTAAAATCCTATTAGAGATAAAATATGATGTTAATTACACTAATAAATGTTAAATTATATGAAATTTGATCTTCAATTAAGAATTTCGGCGTGACCATAGACCTAGTTCACTTGATTACATACTTATCCTTCAGATCCGGTCGTATTTGGAAATTCGATATATTCTCTGCCTGTGTACCAGCCGACATCTTATATCTAAGTGATAATTCACTTAAATAGGCAGATAAGTCACTTATAAAGATACTTATAACACTTTATAAAAGTTGAAAGTTGTGCGGAATTCTCGCTGAGCACAACAACAAAGTGGACAGTGTTGCCACATCTACTTTTCAAAAATCTAAATATTTACTGAAAAAACATCTAAATAAATCTGTTTAGAAAATCTGAGGAATTGGTAGGGTATATTTTAGCATAATTTACTATAAATAATACAAAATTTAGAGTAAATCAATTGGCAGAAGGAAAAAAGAAAATTTTTTTTTCAAAAATCTGAAAAAACTGAAAAAAAAACGTCTGAATAAATCTGTATATTGTAAAATAAATCTGTTTAGAAAATATGATGAAGTGGTAGGGTATATTTTAGCATATTTTACTAGAAATAATACAAAATTTAGAGTAATTTTTATTTTAAAAAATCGTATATTTACTGAAAAAACATTTGAATAAATCTGTATATTGTGAAATTAATCTGTATAGAAAATCTGAGGAAATGATAGGTTATATTTTAGCGTATTTTACTAGAAATAATACATAATTTAATGTAAATCAATTTTTCAAAAATCTGCATATTTACTGAAAAAACATCTGAATAAATCTGTATATTGTAAAATAAATCTGTATAGAAAATATGAGGAACTGGTAGGTTATATTTTAGCGTATTTTACTAGAAATAATACGTAATTTAGAGTAAATCTATTGGCCAAAGGAAAAAAGAAAACAAAAAGAAAAAAGAGATTTCCTGTTTTTAATGAATTGAAATTTGGATTTTAATTTTTTTTAGGGAAAATTTATTGTCTCATAAAAATCTGTATATTTTGCTTATTTTATAAGAAAATCTGAAAATCATAATCATGTTAAAACAAATGGTATATAAAAAGAGTAAATCAATTGGCCGAAGGAAAAAAGAAAAAATTAGATTTCCTGTTTTTTAATTATTTGAAATTTGTATTTTTCTTAGGGAAAATTTACTGTCTCATAAAAATTTTTATATTTTGCTTATTTTATAAGAAAAATCTGAAAATCATAATCATGTTAAAACAAATGATATATAAAATTAATCTGTATAAGTGGAAATGTGGCAACACTGTAAGTGAAGAAAACCGGTTGCTATGACAACGAGTTGTTTGATTTCATAGATATGTATTAAATAGAGTTTAATATGTATAAATTAATTATAATGTTATATAATTATCTTATTTATTAATATAATTACTCTAAATTATATATTAACTGAAGGTTAAATATGTGCTATTATAAAGCCCGGATAATCTGAATATTAACAAATGTTTATTGTTTGATTTCATAGAGATGTATTAAATAGAGAGTTTATTATATATAAATTAATTATGATAGTATATAATTATCTTATTTATTAATATAATTACCGTAAATTATATATTAAATGAAGGTTAAATATGCGCTATTATAAAGCCCGGATAATCTAAATATTAACAAATGTTTATGGTTTGATTTCATAGATGTGTAAAATATGTTTTATTATGTATGAATTAATTATAATGGTATATAATTATCATATTTAATTGTATAATTAACGTAGATTATATATTAAATAGTTGTTAAATATGTGCTATTATAAAGCCCGGATAATCTAAAAAAATGTAGTTTGATTTCATAGAGATGTATTACATAAATAGTTTATTATACATTAATGTATTTTTAACGGTATACAATTGTCTTATATAGGTATTTGATTATTATTCATTGTCCTAAATAAATGAAAGTTTAGAATTGATTCAATTTTGAATAAAGTTTTATTCATGTAGATTTTAAGTCGTTATTTCACGTAAAAACATATTAGATGCCATAGGCCGAAAGGATTATATAGAATCCTTTCACCTCACCTACCCTTCATGTCATACCCTTTTCTTACTTTTAAATCCTGTTTTCTCTTGGCCAGAGAGAGAGAGAGAGAGAGAGAGAGAGAGAGAGAGAGAGAGAGAGAGAGAGAGAGAGAGAGAGAGAGAGAGAGAACTTCTTTCACGTCACCTACCCTTCATGTCATAATCTTTTCTTTCTTCTCAATCCTGTTTTCTCTTGGCCTGAGAGAGAGAGAGAGAGAGAGAGAGAGAGAGAGAGAGAGACTACTTTCACGTCACCTAAAGTGCAAGTCATAAGCTTTTCTTTCTTCTCAATCCTTTTTCCTCTTGGCAGAGAGAGAGAGAGAGAGAGAGAGAGAGAGAGAGAGAGAGAGAGAGAGAGAGAGAGAGAGAGAGAGATCAGTGAAACTTTAGAAGTTCAAACTTGTGGTGAATGTCTCTATCTTGAACTTTTAAATCAATAAATTTCCATGCATTATCTCCTACTTTACGTTTCATAGTCCTCAGCCATGCAGGCCTGGGTCTTCCAACTTCTAGTGAGTTGTGGAGCCCTTTGTGGAATGCGAAGAGCATTCCCAAACCATCTTCATGATCTCTCCTTTCCTCACTGCTCTATATTTTGCTGTTTGAGCCCTTGAGCGTATAACTTCCTACTTTTCTAACTATGATTGTAGATTGGATAACAACACCAATAATAATAATAATAATAATAATAATAATAATAATAATAATAATAAAAACTGATTTTTAAAGAGCATTGTTCCTCAAATACTGTGACGTAATAGACAAAGCTGTGGAGGGTACAAGCCTAAAGCTTAGAAGCTTTTCACCTATCTATCAGTTGATAGATAGTCCCCACAAACTTATTTTGCCCGTTAAGAACCAAAATGAGTTGATTCTTCAGGCCAAGTTTAATGCGCTGTAGTTATCATGCTTTGGGCTCACCTTTGCCATTTCGAATTTCATCTGCTTAGTTTCTTAGTAGAATATTAGGGAATTCATTTCACTAGAGGGACACTCAGTACTCAGTAGAGAGCATACCTTCGCCACGCCAGTCTTATTTAGCTCATAACTCCACTGCATATTTGTAGCCTATTTCAATGTATTTTCTTCAGAATCTAACGGATTTGTCCTTGGCTTATAAACATATGTCCAGCAAGATTCTTTGAAATTGGTTCACTAGTTTTTGCGTAAAATTGTTAATAAATAAAATATTTTCCTTTTACTTAACATTTAAATTATTTTTCAAAGTACTGCTGCGTTATTTTACTTTGATGTACTTTATCCTAAATGTTATAAGTTCATCCTTGGGTCATATCCAACATGACTACCAAGTTTGGTGAGAATCGGTTTACTAGTTTTTGTGTAAAATTTCCCACAAGCGAAAAAATAGACCAAGGAACAGACATGAGTGAATGCATACCTTTCTCGGAAGATTTTGCCGAAGTAAATAAATAGTGACAACATGCATAAACTTTTCTTCTTCTTCCCAGATCTTTGAATACTGTACTCATATCATTCTAGTATCTATGGAGCTAAAATACTGCATTTTCTCCCTTGAATAGTTCTCTATGGACAGTTCTGATCAACGTTTCATGTATTAGAACATTCATATATATGAAATACTGGCAACATTCAGATGCCTAGCTATTTCTTAATCTTTCTAGAGCTGTGGATAATGTGCACATGTCATTCCAGTATCTCTGGAGGTAAAATACTGTCCATTTCCCTTAAGAGTTCTATATGGACAGTGTTTATTAAAGTTTAATGTATTAGAACATTCATATATATATGAAATACTAACATTTGTAGGTCATATGATTTCTTAATCTTTCTACATCATCATCTCCTCGTACGCCTATTGACGCAAAGGGCCTCGGTTAGATTTCGCCCGTCGTCTCTATCTTGAGCTTTTAAATCAATACTTCCCCATTCATCATCTCCTACTTCATGCTTCATAGTACTCAGCCATGTAGGCCTGGGTCTTCTAACTCTTCTAGTGCCTTGTGGAGGCCAGTTGAAAATTTGGCGAGCTAATCTCTCTGGGAGTGCAAAGAGCATGCCCAAAACCGTCTCCATCTACCCCTCACCATGATCTCATCCACATATGGCACTCGAGTAATCTCTCATATGGTTTCATTTAACTCCATTTATCTTCCTACAGCTTTGAACAATGTAAACTTGTCAATCCAGTATCTCTGAAGCTAAAATACTGTAATTTTTTCCCCTGTAAACAATTTTTTATAGGTTTTTATCAATTTTGATGAGGAATATAAACACGACTCGTTCGAGTTATTTAAAACACGTATAATGTGACTATCAATCTCGACCGAAGAACTAAGGAATGAACGTTATACAAGTAGTAGTGCACAACTTTATGCAAAACATGGAAACACGAGACATAAGATATTATGCTGGTACAGTACAAGTGGAGATTATATACTGCAAAAAATACTGAGTGACAAACAGAAAATAACTTCTATTTACAGTGAACCCTCGTTTATCGCGGTAGATAGGTTCCAGATCCGGCCGCGATAGGTGAAAATCCGCGAAGTAGTGACACCATATTTACCTATTTATTTAACATGTATATTCAGACTTTTAAAACCTTCCCTTGTACGTAGTACTGTTAACAAACTACCCTTTAATGTACAGAACACTTAATGCATGTACTACAGTACCCTAAACTAAAACAGGCACAAATATTAAAGGCGATTTTATATCATGCGTTTCCTAAACACGCCAAAAAGCACGATAAAAAATGGCAACCAATGTTTTGTTTACGTTTCTCTGATCATAATGAAGAAACAAACGCATTTACTGTACACATCTGCGTATAGGTTCGTTTTTGCATCGATTATATTGATTATTCAGTACAGTATGTTGATTTTGTTATTACCAATATGTATATATATATGGGTTATGAAAAAAATCCGCGAAGTGGTGAATCCGCGATGGTCGAACCGCGAAGTAGCGAGGGTTCACTGTATACATACATAGACATATACGTTCGCACGTCGTTCTCACGTACTTACGTGTATGTATATTGCGTACGTGCACAAGCACACTTATACGCGCGTATAGCCTATAACATACGCATGCATAGATGTGTACGTGTTTACGTAATTCATCTATGCATGAACGCATGTATATTTTGTATACCCACAAGCATAACATATGAACGTCTATATCATATATAATACATAAACATATGTTTATACATAATACATACGTACATATACATATATCACGTATACCTACAAGCACGCGTATATGCATGCGTATAACATATACACGCATATACATAGTTCAAGCTCACGCATACACAATTACCACATACGAACATAAATACTTTATTACTGTAACATTTTACTCGATAAATATATGAGGCAGAAAACCAGAACAATATGTTTCACCCTAAAATAAAATAAATCCACTTTTGTGCTCTTTTTTTTAAACTCCTGATTGAAAAAAAAGTATTTAACATTAATGTAGGTAGATACAGAAATATAACAGTATATGTTTTATCAATCTATGATAAAAAATTTAGATGTAGAAAGCGGTAAGTCTAAACTACGTGAAAATGAATTCATATGCAACATACAGACGCATGCATGCATGCGCTGTATACATGTGTGCATATATACATACAAGCATATATATATATATATATATATATATATATATATATATATAGTATAATGTATATATATATATATATATATATATATATATATATATATATATATATATATATATATATATATATATATATATATTAAACCAATACAGATCAACAAAATTACAATTTAACATTTCTTACCTAGGAAATATAAAATATACACAAGACAATTTTAAGAACGAGAAAAGACGTGGCGACACAAATTTTAACTAAACCTGTACAACGATTATATTTGGGAGAGACTGACAAGTTATGGAAGTCATCAAAAGTTCAACAGAGAGAGAGAGAGAGAGAGAGAGAGAGAGAGAGAGAGAGAGAGAGAGAGAGAGAGAGAGAGAGAGAGAGAGAGATTTTCTAGAATATGTCAACTATTTCAAACATTATTGACCACAGTTTGACTAATGATTGTTAATTAAAAAGTTAACACTTTCTGATGTCAATCGATGGCTTTCATAACTTCACTGAAGTAATATATCTTCTAAAAATCTCCCAAAATCAGTGGCCGATAGTATATTGTTAAAAAAGCCCTAAAATATAAACATCACAAAAATATTTCCTCTTTTTTTATAAATATCAGCAGAATAATATCTCCGACCCTCTAATCATTACTCTTATTTCATCTGTTGCTAAGTGATCGCCTTGGTAGGAAATGAATGGGATGCTAACAATATCCTGACGTTACGCGAGCCCATTTTCTGCCACCTTGCGAGCCCTCGGACGCCAAACTTTGACTTGAATTGCTAGTATTTTTGCTTGATAACTGAAGCAAAATTGAAAGTCTGACACATCTGATTCACGTATCATCTTCGTACGAATGCGTGCGACTTTCATTTTGACACCAGCGTTGCCTACGTATGTAGAGTTTGGCGGCAAGAAAGACACGTCTGATTATGATATCATCCTTATACAAACGTGCAACTTCCATTTTGCCGTTGGCATTGCCTACACATGAAGAGTTTTTCAGCGAGAAAGACACATCTGATTACGATATCCTCCTTATACGAATATGTGCGACTTCCATTTTGCCACCGGCGTTGCCTATGTATGCAGAGTTTGGGGGCAAGAAAGACATGTCTGATTACGATATCATCCTTATACAAACATGTGCAATTTCCAGTTTGCCATCGGCATTGCCTATGTATGCAGAGTTTGGCAGCAAGAAAGACACGTCTGATTACGATATCCTCCTTATACGAATATGTGCAACTTCCATTTTGTCGTCGGCATTGCCTACGTATGCAGAGTTTGGGGGCAAGAAAGACATGTCTGATAAAAGTATCATTCTCGTACGGACACGTGCGACTTCCATTTTGCCACCAGTGTTTAGAGGCAAGAACCTGAAAGGTGGCGAAAAATGGGCCCGCGTAACACTGACTTCAAGGCATGGTTTGGATGGTAATGGAGATCCACACTCATTTCTCATAAAATAATTTTTTTCATTATGCATAATTACAAAAAATAAAGGCTTTATGATTCAATACGCAACTTCTGCGTGACATAATTTCTCTTCCTATTAACACAGAGAATAATATGAAAATGATTGGTGTCCTTGCGGCCTTCAAGCAGTGTCACACAACAGCGCTCTCTGGCATCTTTTAGCACCTTGCTATCTCTGCATCACGTTGTCCTTATTGGTCGCAAAACTGAAGCCAAATAAGTTCACATTACAATGAAATTGCATTAGAGAATACATGCAACTCTAATTTCGCACCTATATAGAAAAAGTATTGATTTTGTGGTGCTAAGTTTTATACTGTATTCGATGCTGAAGTTGCCAGAGGCTGTTTGTGGCACAGTATATAGAGAACACTCAAGGGGAAATCAAGTGAGCATCTGCAATATGGTGCAGCTATCATGGCCTTAATCCGGAATTAAATATATAATAAAATTTATCTTAAATCTCTGAAATTATTGTACAAATAGCAACCTATGAAACATTAAATATGATTTACTATGATTTGTCTAAATGATCATACTGCAGATGTAAAAATTCTAAAGTGGTCCATGGTTTGTATGGTGTTTTTACGTTGCATGGAACCAGTGGTTATTCAGCAACGGGACCAACGGCTTTACGTGACTTCCGAACCACGTCGAGAGTGAACTTCCATCACCGGACATACACATCTCTCACCCCTCAATGGAATGGCCGAGAATCGAATCTGCGACCACCGAGGTGGGACGCAAACACCATATCGACCACGCCACTGAGGCGCTAAAGGTGGTCCATGGGATTACTGAATTCTAGCCAGATAGTGAACTGAGTCTACAGGGATCAGTGTTAAATAGACTAACTTTACAATATGAAGGCAATTTTGATCCCAGCTGTCATGAATAATGCTCGCGAAAGGAAATATAATGGCACGAGGATGAAGAGCCAACATTTCTGAAACAATGTAAAAGAATTCAAGGCTTGCATCAAATAAATGTCTAGTTCTGCACATGTTAAGGAAAATATTTGATTTGGTATTTGGTCGCTAACAGAATTACCATTTTTTTAGTCAAGCAAATGAGGAATTGAACCTTCCTGAGTGAATTTTATCAGTTCTTTGGGTATTGCTATGACAGTGGCAGAGACAATAGTTTCCTTTAACGCGGTGCCTAGTTTAGCCTTAGGGTCAGAGAATGTGTAAATTTTTGGTACCCAAATCTGGTGTACAATTTTTTGGTCAGAAACTATTTGTAAAAGAGTATCTTCTGTGTAGCACAGACTTGAAATAGCTGCAAATACTGATCAAAATGGTCGAGTTCAACTTCCTCGAAGCCTTCTGCAAGGTAACAGGACCACGTTGCGTTTTAGGTTCTTCTAAGAATTGGCGAACTGGCGAGTTCAAGGATCTTGGAATCAGGATGTGATGTTTACAATCCTTCATTTAGTTTCTGCTCTTCAGGATCTTGCTTTGCCTGACGTTTGGCCCATGGCTGCTCTTCGCCAGAACCGAAAATGCAGAAGAAAATGGCTTCCAGGCTAAAGATGCCGAGAGTTATGTAAAAGATGGTACGCCAGGCCTCTACCGTTTGCTGTAAGGGATTACAAAAGGTATTAGTAACTTACAATGGCATTGAAAATCATATTTTAGAACAGTGTTAACAGAAATGAAAAACAAACCTAGAAACAAATCTAAAACACATTGAAGTGAATTAGTTCACTCTTAATTTCTATTTGCAAGAAACTGAAGTAAACATCAACAAATATAACTAATACTTACATTGCCATGAGTCATGTAGCCAACAAAGGATGGGACCACAATACCAGGAACAGTGGCAAAAGTGTTCGTGATACCCATGAGTGTGCCAGCGTAAGCTGGAGCGATGTCGATGTGGTTTGACAGGAAACCTGAGTACATGCCACCAACAAACATGGTACCCAGGGTCAAGAGAACTACAGCTAGGTCGGTGTTGCATCCTACGAAGGTCACGCCAATCAGACAAATGGCTGGAGGGATGGAGGCTGGAATTGAGAAGGAAAACAAATTAATAAATAGAAACAGTAGGATTACTGATGTTACAAATGTGCCTTTTTCGTTTAGAAAACAAGGTGGACATAGTTGTCTTGTGGAGCCTTTTTGAACTCACTTCTAGTGCCTTTGAGGATGAGGATAATACAAGAGTTTAAGGTATTACCATGTATACTGGGGACAATATACAATGTGAGTTTAATCCAAGCAACAAGACAGATCAAATAATGTATATAAAATAATGTATTCCTGGGTAGTTTACATTGCTAAAAAAAGCGTAGCTTGATCTAGCATTTGATTACCAAGATCACATAGAGAACTAGAAATTAAGATCAATTAAATACTTTGAATTGGCTTCCACACTTTTCCTTCTTTGTGATTATACCTAACAGTATAATTTAGGAGTAATATTTTAATAAATTGTGAATTAGATCTAACAATTTTTCCTTCACTGTGATTATACTTATTAGTATAATACAGGAGTAAGGTTTTGATAAATTGCAAAGCATAAAATGGAAAAAAAGAAGGCAACTGATACATTGAATGTAGAGATAAATACATTGTTCGTTCTATACTACTTAATGCTACCCCCTCCTTACCCAGGAAAGTGGCAAGCTTGCGAGCAAAGGTGGTAGAAATCAACTTTCTGGCTCGGAGGGCGTCCAGTATGTTGGCCAAGAGCATGGTGAAGATCCACATGCAAAGGAAAGGCACTGCGGAGATTCCAGCATTCTGCGGAGAGGGAGATTTCAAAGGGAATCAGTGACTGATGGTTTTTGAAAGACTCCCTTCATCTGGCTCTAATTTTTTACCGGAGTTTTCGAGATATGGCTAAATTAAATAGTTAAAATGTAATGTGTACCAAGGGAAGTGGTACTGCTGATCAGAGAAAATAATCAAAACAAACTTCTGTGGGAAAATTTCTAGCACATTTTCTGAAAGCCTTATTTGTTCTGTCACAATCAACTTTAGGATTCATAAAATGTATAAAGAAAACTAGATCTAAATGCACATTGTACAAATAGTATTGTTCTTGGTCATTTACTCAACAAGAACATCTGCTCGATAAGCCATGGGATTCGTACATTTTAAAAAATACCAAAAGGCAGGGGAATTTTGAAATAAACTTACAGATTTAATGTCAAACTTCAGAATGTATCTCATGTAAGTTGGAAGCTTAACCAGAAGCATATACCAGCCCCAGTTACTGCAGGTATGAGCTACGATGATGGCCCATACAGGCATTGATGTCCACACGCTTTTCCATGGGACGGGAGGTTTCTGGAAAGGTGAACGAAGGTTAAATTAATGGGATAATCTTGGCAATGTAAAATCAAAGATATCTGAATTGAACATTTCTTATGTCTTTGAAACTTGAAGTAGGCTACTAGGAGTTGTCAAAATTCATGCTCAGGGTTCTGGAATGTGGAAGGAAAGAAAGAGTGAACAGGTCATTACCTCAGCTTTACCAATATTTCCCATTGATGACTCGATGAACGTCCTTTCAGCCACTGAGATTCTTGGGTGCTTAGCGGGAGAGTCGTAGACGAAGAAGAGCCAAAGGACGTACCTGTGGAATACAAAGAAAATGAAGTATTTATATTTCTGTTAGCCATAGGGGCATCTTATTTTCTAGATGCCTTAATCCAATAATCCCAGTGGGGAATGGATAATGAAATTCAACATCTGCGGATGATTCAATCTCATTCCTACTAAAGTTACAACAACTGTACTAACCCAATATGAGTTTCAAAAAATATTGTCTTAAGGAAATTGACATTCACATCACAGATGTAATAATAATAATAATAATAAAAAAAACCAGTTTAGGTTCTGGCTGTGCTTGGAAAGATTCTACCAACCAATTATTATCATTATTACTAACCAAGCTAGAAGCCAAAGAGCTCCAAGAGGGAAAGCAGGCCAGTGAAGAAAGGAAATAAGTCAAAGCCCAACCTAACAAAGAAAAGGAGTACCTATTTAAAGTGGTTGGGACAAGATCTGGAAAAGAAGTGAGAGCACAGGGTCTAAGGAAGACTTATGGAACCAGGCTTGAGCAGTGTAGCAGGAAGACATAAGTGCAGAAAAGATGAGAGAAGATAGGGTCTAGGGAAGACTTATTGAACCATGCTTGAGCAGTGTGGTATGAAGATATAAGTGCAGAAAAGAAGAGAGACCACAGGGTCTGGGGAAGACTAATGGAACCATGCTTGAACAATGTAGCAGGAAGATATAAGTGCAGAAAAGATGAGAGATGAGAGGGTATAGGGAAGACTTATGGAACCAGGCTTGAGCAGTGTGGTATGAAGATATAAGTGCAGAAAAGATGAGAGATGAGAGGGTATAGGGAAGACTTATGGAACCAGGCTTGAGCAGTGTGGTATGAAGATATACATGCAGAAAAGAGGAGAGATGAGAGGGTACAGGGAAGACTTATGGAACTAGGCTTGAACACTGTGGCAGGAAGATATAAGTGCAGAAAAGATGAGAGAAGATAGGATCTAGGGAAGACTAATGGAACCATGCTTGAACAGTGTAGCAGGAAGATATAAGTGCATAAAAGATGAGAGAAGATAGGGTCTAGGGAAGACTTATGGGACCATGCTTGAACAGTGTAGCAGGAAGATATAAGTGCAGAAAATATTAGAGAAGATAGGGTCTAGGGAAGTCTTATGGAACCATGCTTGAACAATGTGGTAGGAAGATATAAGTGCAGAAAAGATGAGAGAGGATGAGGAATATATATAGAAGTATATGAAGACAGAGACAAACTCTACTTCTGCCAACTAACCAGATTAGTGACAGTCCACCTTGGACGTAGAAAATGGCGGACCAGTCTATGGCAGCAGCCAGCAGCCCAGAAAATGGCATGCAGACCAACGTTCCGAGAGTCATTCCTGTAATTGGAAGAAAACATGAAGAATTTATTTTGGAATATCGCCTTGCTATTGAGAGATTAATTGAACTGTAGATAGTCTGGCTCGTTAGAACAGAGAATAAGTCGTGTATAATATATAAAAAGACCAGGCAAGGCTAGATTTTCGGTGCCGGTTTAGTATGTGGGCTATCCTTCGAATATAGCCTACGAAATTCTATGTTTTAGTATGTGGCGTAACCTAACGTGGCCTAACCTAACCTAACCTAACCTTACCTTACCTAACCTAACCTAACCTACCCTAACGTAACCTAACCTAACCTACAAGCCAGGTAGGGCACATACTAAACCAGAATAAAAAAGTTAGGACACATACTAAACCGGCATCAGATTTTCATTAGTATTACAACTATATACTGATAATCATAATCAAAACAATGTAAAAAAAAGGACATTTGACCTGCATATATAGTCGAAGCAATCTTAGATCTCTCTTGAGGTGGAGCCCAGTTGGCAATCAAGACGTGCATTCCGGGTAGAGTTACGCCCTGGAATAAAAAGAAGATTAATAACTAGTATTACTCTTATAATAAAATTCCTACCTACGTCCGGGGTCAAAGCCCAGTCGATGTTCTTATCATTCTCAAATTTTGTGTATATCAAGACTGGTTTGATCAGAGGTATTTATTTGCCCATTCCAACTGCCTCTTTTTTAATTGAAATGTAATTCACAGAACTTGATTAATTTGATTAATGTTCAATCTGTTTGTGGGGGCGTGTGCGTACATATCTATATAAATATTTAGATGTCTTTTTTGACAGCTCGGGTACACTAGTATATATATATATATACACATATATATACATTATATATATATATATATATATATATATATATATATATATATACAGACACAC